>NW_008583737.1:14341-44499 GCF_000691845.1 Merops nubicus | reverse complement strand
AAAGTGGTTTAAACCACCACACCCTCATTATAAAAAGTTTCTTCCTTACATCTAGTCTAAATGTACCCTCTTTTAGTTTAAAACCATTACCCCTTGTCCTGTCTCAACAGGCCCTGGGAAAAAAAACTGCCCCCATCTTTCTTATAGGCCCCCTTTAAGTACTGGAAGGCTGCAATAAGGTCTCCCTGGAGCCTTCTCTTCAGGATGAACAACCCCAAACCTTCTCTGGGTGTGTGCTTGACCATTCTTCCACCTACTTCTCATAACTTGGTTTAACTGCCAAGAGAAAGCAGGTGGAACTGGAGCTACATAACTTCTTTGGCTTTCCCTGTTTCCCAGCCAGCTGGGCTACACTGCAGAAGGGTCTCTTATTTAATGGAAAAGAGTCTAGTTGAGCTTGTGCTAGAAGGAACACTTGTGCCTAATCTCTTGTGGACAATGGAGGATAATAGAAAAGACAAGATTTTGACTCAGGAACATACCAGACCACTGCGAAAATACACTTTTGCAATTTTTACACTTTTGGAAAGAAATAAAGATTTTTACAATGAATGTTTCTTTGTTCTGTCTCTTTTTAGTATCCAGATTACAGAACTTGATTTTCTATTAACTACATTCAGTATAAGTGCCTAATTGAAGACCTGGCACTGTAACAAATCTTAGAAAATGCAAAGAATGCATATTTATTCCTTTCATATCTAGTGAAGGAAGAAACAAAAAAGCGAAGATAAAATTTAAAAAAATATGAGGGAACATATGGCAAATTTGAAATAAAAGTAGATTCTGATTTCCAGATCTCTGAAGGGAGAAGAATTTGATTCAATGGATACCTTGATGTGTGCAACTATATTATACCAGCATAGTTTAAAAGAAAATTAATTGATCCAGAACTGAAGGTTTCCAAAGTTAAATATAACTTTTAAAGGGCTTTTAATTTCTCCAGTAAGCAGAAGTAAATGACTGGTTTAGATCCTGGGAGCCAAGTCCATTGCTAAGGCACTGTAGATAGGACTTGCATGTAAAAGGTATTTTTCATATTTTCACTCTTTCAACTAGGAGTAAACTCCTCCCACTTTCAATTCTCCTTTTTGGCACTTGTCAAAGTTTAATACAAAAGTCAACACATACAGTACAAAGGGATCTAATGAATAAGGAGATGGCAAAAGGAACTACCAGGACTGTACATGCTTAAATAAGTAGCTTCTAGTGTACATCTAATGCTGAGATGTGTACCAAAGGATTTTTCATACCTGCTTCTCACTAAGTATGAGTAATTTTAAGCACAGAATATTGGGGCCTACTCTTCGCTGTGAGTTACAGAGTGCCATATAACGTTATTCCCTGTTACTGCCTGCTTGCAATTACCTCTAATTATTTGAGTTCACTGTAGTAATACATTTCATGTGAATCATGCTCGTTCATTTGTTATGCCACAGTGGGATATAAACTAGCCCAAATTAAGATTTTTTTTATTTTTTTTTTTTATTTTTTTTTTTTTCTGGAAAAGTAAGAAAAGAACAGACTTAAAGTCCACTTAGGTTGGAGGGATGCTGTCCATTGATTCCAGCATGTGCTGAATCAAGAAAACTGTGGAAGTTATGCACCCAATTTGGGAGATTTTGCAAATCTCATTGGGCATCTGCCTGCATCTTTAAATGTCAGATACTGTTGTAAATGTGAACAACAGTGAACTGCCCCAAGATAAAATGGAAAAAAAACATATGGTACCAAGTCTCAGCTCCTATGTCTTGCAGGTTAGTGGTTTAACAACCTTTTCTCCTTTAATACACGCATATTTGCAGTACATGTGTACTGACAGAGCGAGGAATTTCAGGTATTTTTTAAATCTTGATTTGAACAGGCCTCACTGTAGTTGGGCATGAGATATGTTAGAGTTTTTTGGCAATTAAAGCATCATGCTATTACATAATTTTTCACTCACAGAAGGTTTGCATTGCCTTGGTAACAGGCAGCTCTCAATTGCTTTCAGGCAGTTAAATGACTTCTTAATTTTCAGTTGGTTTCCATTGCTGGGTTGCTGCTGATAGTATGATTTAAAATCTGCTCCATGAGTACACAACTGTATGTGAAAGTAGTTGATATCACAAAGTAAGTCTGCAAAAGGACACCGTATGTGTTCTGATTAAATAATTTCAGACATTTTCCCCTTGGTTGTAATCAACACAATATGAAATCTGTCACTGGGTGGTGCGAAGAGATGCTGCTGAATATTCTGTAGAAATGCTTTACATGTTATGTCTGAAATGTAAATTTGGGAATATAATTAGGAAAGATCTTGCTCATGCTCTCGTTTTGAATTTCACCAGGAAAACAAAATGCCAACCCTACTAAATCTGCATACCTCTGTGAGAAAGAAGAAATAGCCAGTATCTAACATGCATCAAAACATCAAGCGAGAGGCTAGCTAGTTTGCCCTGAGTAACTTTGCACTGCCAAAATGATTATGAGCATCCAGGCATCAAATGTACCCAGAAGCCTTTGGGAACAAACAAGCTGTGTGGAAGTCACTAAACAGATATAGTGGCTGCTCTGTTGTGAACAGAAGTTGTGTGCTCCATGTACAAGTGCAGTGATGAGGAAGTTGATGTTATAAGCCAACTGTTGTAAATTAAGCTTAGTTTAGTTAAATTGGTGTCTCTAATGTCATAATCTTCAGTGGATTGCTGTGCATCAATCCCATTGAGCCCGTTTCTACCCAAAATTATCTGCTATGGGGAGATGTGCACAAGTCCCTCACGGGTAACCACGGTGGTAGCAAAGCAATTGGTGTACAAACCAAGCATGGGAAAGCTATATTCCATACTGTCTGGTTTGGGAGGGTGGTTGACCCCAAACAGTGACCAGGGGAATCCTGAGACATTTTTGAGAAGAGGCGGCAGGTTGAATTGTAACTGAAGCATGAAAATTTGGAACAAAGAGAACAGACTTTGGTGTGAGAAATGGTGCCAAGTTTGGAAACCAGATTTGGCACTGCCAGAAGTCACCCCAGCAGCACTGTGATCTCTGCAGGAACTTGATGGAGCACTCTCCCTGTCAGAGACTATAAGTAGTCTGCACACAGCTACTGGACTGATGGTATGGGCATGTGGCAGGCAGGAAACTGCTCTTGAAGTATGCATATCTGACCTTTTGGGGTGTTTTTTTTCTGGAGTGAGGACGAGTGGGTGGTAGGGAACATCTTGGGCATGTGTAATGCTTTAGCACCCATATTCACAGAAAAGAGTGTGGGTGCCCATGACCAGGTCTTGTAAGGGAGACTAGATACTGCATGGGTTCTTAACTCTGAATATATGTGGGGGGGACACATGGAGTTTTATATCTTTCATTCTAGGAGGTTCTTTAGAAAACTTATGGTGTTTAATGACTTTGCTGAGGTGTCCAGTACTGTGGTTCATTTGTTGTACTGCTAATACTGACCTTGAATATATAGATAACTCTCTGCTGTTCATTTTTATGTTATCAGTAAGCAAGATTTGGAAATAAAATATAAATAAAAATAGAAAATAGGAATTCATAAAATGCATACAAACTGAATTCCAGGGAAAGTGACACTAACACCATTCCATTAACAAAATTCCACAAGAACAAGGGGGGGAAAAAAGGAGGAAACCATGGTATTCAGTACAACAATGATGGAAAATAATAATCTTATTTCATATTTACAACAGAGATAAATTGGTAATACAATGAAGTCCAGTCCTGAACTTGGAACACAGACTTCTCTTCCTTGGCCACAAAAATATCTGAATCATTGCTTAGTGAAAAAAGATAAAACAGAAAAGAGATCTAGCTTTTAATGAGCAATTTCTGTTTGAATAAGACTGTAGACCCCACACTACAAATCTTGTGTGATGTGGTTTGCACAAATTTACAACTCATATGTATCTTCAAATTATTTTCTTGACATTCAAAGAAATTTCTCAGATTTGTTTTAAAACTAATTCTGTTTCGTCTCTGATAAAGTGACTAGGGCAAAAATTGTGTTAGCTATATCTCAGCTTAAATTATCACAGCTCCTTGCTAAGTTAATTATTTATGTACTGTACCTTTACTGTACTGTAAATGAATTAAATTAGAAGGCAGTGTTTGCAAGAAATTAACTATCTCTTTTTCTTGCAGTGTGGTTGTGGAAATACTGTCCCTATTTTATTATGTTAAGAACAATAAAATATACATTGTTTCCTCTAAAAAACGCTTTGTGAGCAGAATTCTTAGAGATTTAAATGCAGAGCAACAGAACCTAGCAATCAGTCACGGAGGGAGGATGCTCCAGAGCCAATGTGGCCCACCGTGGAGAGGCAGATCTCCTGGGAGATACTGACCAGACCTGGGCACTGCCAGAGCAAGCTCTCATTCGAGTTTATGGCCCCTTCTTCACCTCCAGGAGATTTGACTGCTCAGGGCAAGCCCAGCCAGGCAAAAGCCCCAAACGACCTCTTGCAGAAGGACCTCAACCCAGGGAGTGCTGGGGCATTTCGAGGGGCAGCGCTGAATCCCCTGGGAGCTCCCCTGGGAGCCAGTCCATCCAAACACTCGAGACTTGCTGGGCCTTGTGTCGGGTGCCACAGGTTGTACGCCCTGGGAGGGCTGTGTTCCTAGAGAGCTCCCGGGAAGTGGTGACAGAGGGTGGAAGGAGGTTTTTGATCCTACCCGATCCAATGGCTTCAGTTTCCTTATGGCTTCTCCCAGACCATAGGAACTTCACATGCCTGTGCCCTCTACAAGGCTGCCATGGCTGGGATGGTGTGCTAAATGTGCCACATCCCTGGAAGGCCAGATGGCTGTGCCTGAGGAAGGACCATGGGCATGGGTGAGGTGAGGAGAGCTGAGCCAGGATCCCCCCTGAGGTCTGGGTGCCCCTCGTGGGAGGGGTCCTACATGGAGCTGCCACAGCAGTGCTCACGGACGGGGTGACTGGTGAACCCTGACCTGAGCTGGTCACAGCTGGATCCAGCCACCTTGGCAATGGACAAAATCAGCCCACCACTCCAGGCACAACCATTCCAAGAAGCCTGTTGTGCCTCTGAGCCCGGCAGAGGAGTTTCTTCCAGGTTGTGCAAGGAATTCCTCGTAGGCAATATGTTGCACATCCCCCCCAGGTCTCCACACACCTCTCAGGCCCACCAAGTTCCCCACAATAGTCTAGACTCCATATGGTCTTTGAAGGGGCCTGTGAAATTACATTGCTCTGTTCCAGAACTGCTACATTCCTCTGCTCAGGGTATATATATATATATGTGTGTTTTTTCTTTTCATTTTTAGGGTAGAAGGTCTCCTCATGTCTGGCTTATGGCATTAATTACTGTTACCTTCCCATGAACCTGCATTCAAAAAATGAAGTGTAACTTGGCTTTCCCCGGCTGCTTTGTAAAATGAGCCTTGTAAACTAAAAGGCTCTGAGAAGCATATTGTGCAAAGAAAACGTGGCAAAAAGACACATCACCCTTGGAACTTAATGAGCAGCAGGAGGCCATGCACATCTTTCTCTTCTAGCCCTTGCTCTGAGAAGCACAGCTCCTGCCTGGTCCCTCATTGCCCCAGCAGAAACCACCTACAGAGGTCCACCTGAAAGTTTTTGTGACTTGAATTTTTCTTGTGACAATGCTTCCTCATCTACTCCATTGGAGATAAAGCACAGAGGATAAGGTCAGGCTCAGCTCAGCCATGAGAATACACACATGCTGGATCTGGGCCTGCAACCTGCTGCTTCTCCTGCAGCTCCAGCACAGTCTGGTGCTGGCCATAAGGTTGGTTGCCTGCACAAGTCAAATCAACCATGATTATTTTGTGGCATACCTTGAAGAAGTCCTCTGTGCCCAGGGACATCAGCTGTGCCCTCCAGCGTTTCATTGTAAGTCTCTGCCAAGTACTTGAGGCTGGGACCTGGTTGTGGGGAAATGCTGTAAGGGGGACTTACCAGTCTCTCCATATCTGCTGAGATTCGTGTCCTGGTCTCTTCCAAGCACTGTGTTGTGGTTTGAGGCTTGGAATGGGGTTGTGACCTTCCAGCAACTGGGAGGACCCCGGGTGTGTGTGAAATCATTGTATTCCCTCCCCTTCCCACACACACTCTGATAAGAGGCAGGGAGTGGTTTCTTATTTCACTCCTGCCTTGGAGCTCAGAGAGGAAAGTTCTCCTTTCACTCCGTGGGACCCTGCAACAATTTCTGAGGTTTTTGTATTTTTTTTTTTTGTATTATTCCCCTAATCTTTGTATATATTATTTTCCTTACATCACTTTTTCATTTTCTGTTCCTTGTTGAACAATATACTTCATTTTTTTTTTCAAAAGTGTCTCTCTCTCTCTCTCGGGGCGGGGGAGAGGCGAATACATAGTTCTGTTCTGTGTGGGTCCTGCCCTGAACCCTTTTTTACACGGAACCAGGACACACTGCTATGTCCTGAGGGGACATTTCAGGGTCCCGCAGGGTGGTCTCATCCCGTCGTAAAACTTACTCTTAAATGTGCGTTGGCCCAACAGCTCAGCTGTACTGCATGTGGTCTAGAGGGATTAATTCTGTATAGAAGAGGGAGCATCTAGTGGAGTCAAGGACTGCATTCAGCTCTGCTTTTTTACAAAGAGCAGACATGGAGTCCTGCTTCCTGCAGTGTTCAGGCAAAACAAAACTATTTACATGCTTATGCTTTCAAGGCTTTGCCAACGGTTAGGCTCAAAAGCTTTCCCTCTCTTATTTTGCTGCTTGTGAGTGCAGCCCAGGCTTTCTGTTGCCTCTCTTCCATCTCCATTAGCTGTTACACTCACTGATGGATACAGGGAAATCTACTCAGATAAACCCTTCATGTGCCTCTGTTTTGGATTTTGGCTGTTATTGTATCAGCCAGTTAGAGCACGCTCAGTCCTATGTGAAAAGTGTTATGATAGAAGCAAAGTGCGTTTCAAAAATGGAAGTAAGCAGGAGGGGTAGAAGAAGGAAGAGAATGATTTGACAAGCATCCTATGCTGTTGCTTATTTTTCCTGCTTTGAACTGGCTCTGATGCTGCTTGGTTCTACAAAAAGAACTTTTTTAAAAAAGTTTTTTTTTTTAACCCTCAAAAGGAAGATTGGCTGTTACACTTCCTACTTCCAGAGCTGCTTATTTCAAATTATAAAGTTATCTCATATTTTGTAAACACATTTCTTCATCTTTTTTTCTTTTGCTCTCCTCTCTGTCAATCAGCTGCTTCTTGTGTAACAATATACTGTTGTAAAAATACATGACACAGGCTGCTTCAAGCAACAGATGATGAACCCTTTGAACCACTCATCTTGCACTTGCCAGTCAAGAAACATTTTGCTTTAATAATGTGCATTGTGTTCATTCTCCCTTCAATTAGAGTAACCAGGTAAGGTAATTGGGCACCTAGCAAATGCAGCAGCTGCAGGCAGCAATCATAGCTCCAGCATCTGCTCCCATGGCAACTGATGTGTTTACATTCACAAAAGTACACAACATTTTTCTTCCTTCTACACAGCAGAGAAAAGCAAGGTTTTAGAGCTACAAGGAAAGAGAGGTATTTACAAGGATAAATGTTTAAGCACGTGGTTGCAAGAAATGGGGTTTGTTCTTTGGAGTGAAAACTTAAAGAGGATAATGGGCTGTTATCAGACAGCAATTAAGCATCTTCACCTCCTGAGCTCAGTGTGCAGTAGACAGCTCTCAGAAGCAGATCTCATCCTCTTTAAACTACACTGCACAAGAGAAAGAGGAGGCAGGAGGGATTCTAGAAATTAGCGGTCCAGCACTCTTTCAGCAGATGTGACACCAGTGTGGCTTCAAAGACACTATGCTCATAGAATGCTTTGCAATGACTGTTTCTTTACATGTTACAAAATATTCCTTCAAAGATATCACGGAAAAAATTTCATAACTACCAGCTTTGCCTGAGAAGTCGTATTAGGATTATGTACGTCTGCTGCATCTGTTTGTTTCCAAGTGACAAAGAGAGTGGGGGGTGGAAGTTCAGGGCCTAAGCCATGTGCGTACAGGGAAATGATAGGACCTTTTACCTTTTCTTGCCTTCCTA
This sequence comes from Merops nubicus, assembly GCF_000691845.1. Classification (NCBI taxonomy): domain Eukaryota; kingdom Metazoa; phylum Chordata; class Aves; order Coraciiformes; family Meropidae; genus Merops; species Merops nubicus. The sequence goes on along the minus strand of NW_008583737.1, from coordinate 36,452 downwards.
GGAACTCATGCTCTGCTTCTTCTGCAGATCCAAGGCAGCCAATACATAAACACTACTTTCTTTTTCCTGCCCATGCGTACTCTGAATTTAAACAGGGGAGTGACCTGACCACACTGGGAACATAGGGCAAAGGTATGTCTGATCGTGTGTGGGGGGTAGGACAATGAAGTACAAAACAAGCACCACCAGAATTGCAGGAAAACAGCTCTAAAATATAGTAGAGTTGACCTTGCTTAAATTCTCAGGTGAAAAATGTGGGCATAAGAGCCTTAGGCTCAAGAGATATTTCTATCAGATTCTTTCAAAAAACAATACTCTTAATGAGCATCTCATGTAAACATAAATAAACATTAGGAAAAAACAGTCCTGTATTTGTTAGACTTCTCTTTTCATTCAGAGAGCTGTTCATCCTAATGAACACTTGTTCCTCTGAACTGTGGCTCTTGGATGACTCAGAACAGATTCCACTCATTAGAGCAACATACCTTGAACAAATAATTTATAAACACTTCCTCATCCACAAATGTCTGGGCTGATGAAATAAGCAGTTAAGACACTTACGACATTCTGTAACGAGCTGTGAATCCTCAAAGGAAAAAATTGAAGCAGTGCAGCTTAAGTTGAATACATCTCCCCCTCATTACCGTGCATTGCTCAAGCTTGGAGAATTACATATTTGACAGTTGGACTAGATTTGGCAGTTCTGAATGAGGGCAGGTGACTGAACCTAAAGCTCATGGTCTGTTTATAGATATGGGTTACCCCAAAGTTATAAAAGATGCAGATCTATTAGGATTTTGAAGTTCTGCATCCTCACCTGATAAAGGAGAAAGAAATGACATGTCCTCTATATCTGGCAGCAGGATTATGACAAAAGATGATAAAATATCTCCGTTTAAGACTGTGATTTATGATTTAAGCCCTGGTATTATAATGAGATCCCCTCTATGTATATGCAAATTCACTTCTTCCAGTGGGTGGGTGCTGGGGCATTGGGCTCTGTCTGCAGAGATTTCATTGCCAGGCTGTTTTACATTTCCTTATCTATTTCTTCAGATAAAGACACATAAACAGAAGTTCTAAACTCCAAACAGATGGAGCACTTCAGTAGGATTAAGCACATCAGGATTTTACTCCACAGAAATTACCCCTGGTTCTGCCACTGGTCTTCCAGGTGACATGGTGTTTTTGTTTCATGGACTTTTTGTTTCTCTGACTCTCAGTGTCCCCGTGTATGACATGCTACTAGTCTAGTTAGTATTGTTCAAGAAAATGTGCATTGTAAAAGTGTTTGACTTTTTTTTTTTTCTCCCAAATCATCTGTAATTTTGAAATTATCATGATAAAAGTTGGACTCCTTTTTAGATTTAATTTCTGCTCTCAAAAGTGCTTTGCTGCAACCATTTAGAGCTGTGACAGACTTGGCTTAGAAATTGCTCGTTAAACATCAGTTAGAAGTAACATTAAATGAAAATTTTAGATGTGCTACCCCCTGTAAAGGTAATAGACGATATTAATATATCTATCAAAAGATTTCCTTTAGGTGTTAATCACTTTGTTAAAAGATTATTCTGGTGCAGTTTTTAGAAAGAGACGTTCACCTTGAGCAGATTCAGTTATCTTTGCTTTCCTATTTCAGTGCAGTCTTAATGGGAATAATGTCACTGCACAAAGAAGTATGGAAGTGTTTTATATTATTAAGGGGGACTGAATCCATTACCTTATTTAAGCAATGACTTAAGACGGGCCAAAAAATTTTCTTATTATTCCCCAAAACATAGTGGACATTAGAGTAATCTGAAAAAAAATAGAAACTAAAATTCTAGAAACTAGATACTAACAGAGTAGTTTGCTCTACTAAAATGTAGACATTTTGCAAATAGAAACCTTACTAGTTTCATTTTGGAACAGAAAAGTTGTGATATTTTTAAATAATCTTCTTCCAACATTTTGTATATAAGGTTTGCATATAATTTCCTTATATTTTCTTTTCCAGAGAAAAGTATTCTAAAGCAATTAATCAAAATAAAAGAAGCTAGCAATAGAAAATGTTGCTTGACAATGCATTTTCTTAATCTGAATTTCAGTTTTGAATTGATAATATGTCACATTATAAAATGTTCTGTGAAACAAGCTCTTCTGCCCAAATGATTTATGGCTTATTCTTCAATTTGTTGGCCACTTAAGGTAGTTTAATACAGGCAACAGAAAAAAGCATAATGGAGCCACATGCTTTTTGGATCCATTTAGAGACATTTTTCATATAAGCTACCAAAATCTGAAAAAAGTTTTTTTTTTTAGAAGCAGCTAGTCCTGTAAGTGCAATGAGAAGATGATCTTTGTGTACCTGTTTTTAAGGAGTAGAGTATCTGCCAGACCAGGAGTAAAAGGTACTGCTGCAGTTTGGGGAACAACATACACTGAAGTTTCCACGAGGTGATCAAGTGATCATGAAGGAGATTAGTGGGGAAAAAAATTGTTTCTAATGCAGCTTTTCTATCAGAACTTACTTCATTTATTGAAATCCACACTGGATTTTTGTGACTTTTCAGGATCTCCCCTTTCGTGATATGTATAATTTGTAAATCTGTATCAACACAGAGCACCACTGTGGGAGAGGAACCTCAAAACAAAAATCAAAAGCATGAGCTCAGTAACACTTGCACAAATGTCTTGCCAGCTGTATGACCCCAACCTTTTTGCTTCCAGCCTGAGTTCAGCTACCCTGAGCATATTGACTCAAACATTCCTGAGTCAGTGGCCTGCAGAGCTGGTAGCTCTGCTATGTGGCAGGACCAGCTGCATCCTCCTACCCGCAGAAGACACCCTTGGGCACAGAAATAGCCTCCTGGCCCCAACATGCTCAGGAACATGAAATAATGTATTTATTTAGGGGAAAGAGAAAAATAAAATCTTTCCCCTTCCCCCATAAATGCAACCCGAGCATTTATTTATGCTTATGTGAGATTCAAAGGCCTTAGCAATAGTTTAACAATATTACTGCAGGCAGGGTAATAGGTAGGCAGGATCCACATTTAATTAAAGTCTGTATTTAATTAGGTTTGCTTATTATCACTTAGAAAACAACAAACAAAAGACTGAAACCAGCCATGCATCAAACACAGTCCTATTGAAGGTGACATTTGCCCTATGTCTGGAAAAGACAAAGAACTCTGCAATTCTGAACAGTTGCAGCTGGAGGTGACCTTTCCAAAGTCTTGTATCTCTGTTGTATCCTGAAGTTTTCTTCCGTTTCTTACATTTAAAAAGTTTTTCCACCTCAGGATGAGTCACAGTGCATCTCCACTGTGGTCATAAATCTGTGGGCCTGTTTCATAGCTTTCCTTTTGACCTTATTTCCTGTGAGGTTGCCCTCAGCTGTGTATGTTAAGACCTCCATAAGGCCTAGGAGACCAGAAGGAGAGGAAAAATGTTTAAAGAAACAGGAAGAAATGGCAAGAGCATAGCTGCTGTGTTGGGCAGCTCTGTTTCTGCTGAAGAGCCTCAGCAGAGTCTAGGATGCAGCTGAGTTGCTCTGTTCTAATGTAGAACAGAGGCCTTGGGACCACTAGCAGCAGCAACCCCTCAGGAAATTGCTGGTGGAGTCTTTTTGTAACTCCAGTTATTGGAAATTGGTTACTGGGAATCTAAACTTTGTCATGGCTCTGAACATGAGGTAAAGCAATATTATCATAGCCCATAACTTTCCTAGTAAGTGCCCCAAACTGGTTGGTGGAGAGAAGAAGGGAGGATGCCTGCACAGCTACTGAGGGGTGAATGTGCCTGGTAGCAACTGAGTGACAGGACACACAAAGGCAATGTGAGCATCTAGCTTTGAGGAGCCCTGTCACTCAGCAGATTAGACACCTTAGCCATGGTATCAGGCTGCTGGCTCCTGAGCGCTAGGACACAAAGCTGGATATTTTCCTGCCTGGAAGCATCCTTTTGCTGTGCAGGGGCTCAGGCAGCTTCTTGCTTATCAACATATAGCTTGGCCTCTGGTTGTGACTGTGCATGCAGCAAGGATGCAGCATGAGTGCTCTTTCTGACAGAATAGTTAGTTGCTGGCAAGGTCACAGGAAGGCTGGGCACACTCTACTGATGAGTTCTTGAATGGGCTTATTGTATATTGGGAGGAAGAAGGTTGGAATAAGGAGCTGAGGTGCACCTTCCATTAAAATGCTTTATATAGTATCTGCCAGTGGAGCTGGGTTACTGGTACTCACCCCAGCAAGGACGTGACCTCCTCTGGAGCCTGATGGCTCCAGAGGAGGTCATCAGGTGAACAAATGTCATAATGGTTCCAGGAGGGCTTTTCTGGTGGTACTATAGGAAAAGCCAATAATATTAGCTTACTTTCAGCTGTTTTAGGGAAATATTATGAATCCATATATACCCTTTCTTGGCATCTGCAGCAGGTTAAGTGTACACATCTGCAAGGGCAATTCAGGCTGATACATCCATAAGAAAAAACAACAATTTTCTCCAGAGAAGTCCTATTCTCATAAAAAATGTTCATAAGCTCATGGGTATCCTGTGCAGCTCAGTTAATATTTGGAACCTCCTCTCTGAAAGAAAGTCACTCCACAGGGTAGAATCAGTGTTACTGTCATTTGCTGATGCACACGGGGACCAGCAAGTGCAACTGAGGTTAATTAACCACCCAAGCACTGTGGTCTCTGTGTCACATCATGTGGCAGAAAGATTAAAAAGATATTGAGATGGTTTCCTGAGCATACAAAGAACTCAGCCCTCCAGAGGAGTTAAAAATCTCTGGAAAGGTGACATAGAATCTGTGGGCCATAGGTGCTAGGAAAACCTTTCATTCCTAACAACATATTAGTGAGTAGCTTTCAGTCACCTTGGGACGCTGGAGGACAAAATTTTTAATGCAGGTAATCGAGGAATTCTGAACTTTCCACTAAAAAGGAACATATGTAAGGTATAGAAAAGAGAATGGGGTTGAATATGTATTTTTGATTGATCCAAGGCAGAAAATGTCTGGTGGTGTTAACTGAAATGACATTAAAATTAAAACCACTTGGGCTTTTGGGGAAACCCTATAATAAGACCCAACAAAGGAAAATCAGAGTCCAGCAAAAACAGCAGACAGAACAACAAACAGAATAGCACAAACGTAGGAATAAATCCCACAGAATCAGTTTGCATATAGAAAAGCAGAAAGAATTTAATCAAGCGTATGCAAATGCCATCATGCAGTGTTCATTGTCAGGATGATCAACTTTTGTGAAACCACAGACCCCTATGTTTTTAAGGGACCTTTCTGGGAAATACTATTTCCTTTAGTATTTCTTATATAGTTATCTTAAATGCACCCTTTTATTATCCTCAATGTACAATTCAGTTATAAAGCATCAATTTACTTCACTATATATTTATTTTTAAAAACTGCTCGTAAAATCTTTATTGCGTGGTGTTGTAATAAATTTTAATTTAAACTTCTGCCTAAACAAGATCAGTATTAACCAAGCTTTTGCAATCTACCCAAGTCTATTACATTACAAACAATATTCTTGCAACTGCTGTTGTTGAGCTGGGATCAGACATAACCAGCGTCACACTTTTTGAGAAATTCAGAGAATCAGGATTTTGATATACCATGAGACTCTTCCTAATACTAGACTAATGCACAGTACATTTGACACTATATATTTTTGCTCAAACGTTTTGCATCCAGGTTTTTATCTAACTTCAACCTTCTAATGATGCTTACATTTTGAACAATCAACGTATCCTTTGAGACACTGGAAGTTTAGAGTTTAGTGAAGAGGTTTCATGTGTTCAAATCAAAATATTAGGTCATTTAAGAAGTTATGTGATATTTATAATAATAGATAATTAAGTTCTTTTTTTCTGCTGATAAAGCTGTTTTCTGTAAAAATTAGATTTATTTTCAGACAGCAGCCCTTCAGTGAATGTATTGTGTGTGAGCACATACATTTGTTTTAATTTTCTAAGCTACTTAAATATGTCTTCATGGATTCCGATGTTGTTCAGTTCCTCAAAGCATCTTTGCCTCTGTCATCATCATTGTCTTTAAAGAACCTAAAAATTGAAGCTGGGGAATCCTCACTGTAAGAATAAAAGTATTTTCTTGCAACTAGAGGACATAAAAATATTTACAATGTCAGGGAAAAGAGATAACCCACCTGTAAGAATGTCTCACAATGTTACACACATTAATGCTGACAGAAAACAGTATTTCTGGTCATTTTGAACTTCTTGTGGAAACTTATTACAAATTTCTTGATATTGCCTTCAAGATATAGTGGAAATTCAGCTCTGCTTCAATTTGCTTGATGTGGCTTATCGAACTGGCAATTAACAGGAAGGAAATAGTAATTTCCCTTTTTCATTAAATCTTGTATCTATCTTTAAAAGTTACCATTCACATCATCAGCTCTAAATGGTGCTAGATGGTTCATTTTCAAACCATTTTCACTTTTTTTTTTTTCACTTTCAGACATCTCTAATGCAGATTAAGCCTCATGTTACAGGGAATCAAGCAAATAATAGATTTTTCTGTTTTAACTGTATAGTTAAAAAAAATCTTGGGAACATTTTGAAATTTTTATGCTTTGAAGCATCAGAAGGTATAAGAAAGGCTCTTTCTGTCTAAGCTTTTTTTTATTTTAACAGAAGCTAGTGTATTATTAGGAAAACATGAAGGTTTTGTCTTACTGGAACGTATCATCTCAGCTGAGGGTGAATTTCAGAAAACAGAGCAATTTAATTTGATGTCAAAGCATCCTATATGAAGGATTATATACTATTTCTTTTGCTTCTGTAGAAGCCAATGTATTTTACCTATTTCAACAGTTCTTAGAAAAAAAAAAAAATCTTAAGATTTTAGTTCCTAGACGTAACCTTAGCATTAGTTTTTCAGATTTTCTCTTTGCAACCTAACATTTGGCAATCCACAAAGACTGCAAAACTTTGAATACAGCATAGTCTTGATGTTCTATAGTCTGTGATACAGTCTATACATCATACTCTATGATAAAACTATTGCTAACTTTGGTGCTCTGGCCAAAATCACTCTTCATCTTCTCCAGAAGGTAATGATGCTTTGTTTTTTAGGGAAACTGTCTTGCAACTGCTTTCATATTCATGATTTATAAGAACATAAAATTGAACTGGTACAGCGGGCCTGCCTGGTGGAATAACAAGAACTGCCCAAAATTCTGCCTGGATTGATCTGGGAACAAACAAATAATTATGGAGGTGGTTTGGAGTTCAGTCAAACACCTAATTTCAAACTGTCTTATTGCCACAAATCACTTTATTGTCTCATCTATACAGGTGACCATTTTGGGAGTTTGTAGACCACCCAGGGAATGAAAAACAGTGTACCCCAAGTGTACAAACAGACACAGCCTTATTAATACCCAACAACACTACAATAGAACATCATAACTGCAGCTCACTTCTGGTGTGAATTCCATAGTTTTTGCCACAAAGTCCCTGCTGCCTAGTGGGAGGAAAATTTCCAACGTCTGTTCTTTTCTTGAAGTGTATGGTAACTCTTGTTGACATTAGTGGGAGGTGGTAGGAAACACACCCACCTAAAGATGTCTTTACTCAAGTCATGGGGATAATTCACACTGTCAGGAAGGGGACTGTACCCTGCTTGAGGCCAGGATGACTGGGGAGGAGAAGCTCCCCAACAGGTTAGTTGCTTTTTGAGTCAAATGCTGCTCACTTGCTTAGTGACAGTATTTTAGAGACAGTTCCAGGCAAATGTAAGTGACCAAGCTGATGTCCTACAGGCAGAGGTTTATATGAAGTTTCATCTCTTAATCTATATAGCGTGCTTTAAACCTTACTACAGGCTATTACTAGACATGGGGATGTCACTTAAACTAAAATAAATGAAAACTGAATGGCTTAAGAAAACGTTTGGGTTTTTTTTAGAGAAGGCAGGAACTAGTTGGTTTTTGACACTGATCACCTTCCCTGTGGTTAAAAAGAATCCCTAAAAGGAAGGGCGCAGGGATGCAGGAAATGTAGGAGCCATCTTGGTTTCACTACTACACCACCTATTGAAAGGATGTGTAAAATTCTTGACTAGCCGTCCTGAAGTTATTTATTGTTAGAGAGGCAAAAAGAGGAGGAACACCCCTTTTTCTCAAGCCACAGCAGAGTATTTGTACTCCATAGGCAAAATGAAAGTGAATGAGAGACCTTCATGATGGTATTAACTGACCACTATTAGTCTTGTGCTTCCTTAACAGTATACTGTCCCTTTTTCTCCAGTTCTTCTTTGTAGACTTTGGACTTTTGGGACAGGAATCAGCTTCAAAGTGTTAAGTTCTTAGTCCTGTGAGGCCTGAGCAAGGCTATAGCTATGCCCGACAAACAAACAACAAAACTAGTCCACTACTTTCTTCCAAAGTATAACAAGTGCCCCATATCTGGACTATTTTGATAGTTCATCAGTAGTCCACGTGAAAACAAAGCAAACACAAAGTAAAGACATTTTAAAAGACGGTCAGGAGCCCCCCCAGTGCCTGTGAGTGTCAGTGAGAAGATCTGTTCCTTGCACTGTTGCACAGGGGGAGAACAGAGGAAGCAGAGGAGGTTCCATCTAGGTATAGACTGAGGTATAACATAAATTTTTTCCCTATGATGATAGTTGATCACAGGAACAGATTGCCCAGAGAGCTTGTGGGATCTCTGTCCTTGAAGGCTTCCATGTTACCCCTGAACAGCGATCCTGTTGGCTAACGCTCTAAGTTCAGTGCTGCTTTCTGCAGAAAACTGTTTGTACTTCAGCTTCACTTTTTATTTGCGTTTACTCTCTATTTTTCGTGTTTCTGTTTCAGTGTTTGGTTGGAAATCTGAGTCTGGTTGCAATGCAATGCAATGCAGAAAAGCATTTTGCCTTGAATTTATAAGAAAACTCCATAATATTTGCACAATCATGGCCGTATTTATCAGAGATGTGTACAAATATGTCACCAAATTTTCACCTTTCTGGATTCTTTTTTAATGCCTTGAGAAATACTTTCTATTGTGACAAGATGAAGGGACTGTGTGAGCAATTGTGTCTTCATGAGTGGTGTCAATGAAAAGGCTATGAGACTTCTTGTGACAGTCAGGGTGGCGCTATTCACAGTTCCTACACAAAAAAAAAAATCTATTTTTGCTCTACTTTACATCAAAGTCTCTGTTACTGGTGCCATGAACAAGACAGGGCACAAAAGAAGCTTTTTGACACTGACTGAGTAGGAAGGCTGTCTCAGACTTGCTTTTCCCAGAAAAGTGTCTTGCTCAGAAAGACACTTCTAAGTTGCTCATAGTAAGGACAGCTACTTTCCAGTTGGTCCCATGGCTTTTATTATCCTTTACTTCAGCCCTAAGAGTTCTTGCCTTCCTTTTATTTTGAAAGAGTGCATTGCTTGGATAATAATACTGTATTGCTTTTGAATTTAATCTGCCAAAATGGAACAAAACTGATTTCTTGAGTACAATTTCTTGCTCAGGCCAAGGATATGAAACTTTTACAAGAAGCTGTATAGGTTACAAACTTTTTAGAGATTGTAACTTTGTTATGGGGAATGGACATAAACCAGTCAGCTTTGAAATATTTACAGCTGAAGGGAGTGCAGAATGGGTAGTTAGCTTTCTGACAGTATTGGGTGTAAAATCAAATTATAGAGATGTTAATGGGACTCTTTAAGGTGCTAGAAAATTCCCTGCCACTTTCTGAAGCAGGACTTTGGCTTCCTTCATGGCAGACTTTTTCCATCTCTGTGTTCTTTCACATCTCCAAAGTGTAAATGATTTATGGATGACTAAACAAATCTGAGTTAAATTACATCCACTGCTGCATTGAGGCTTATTACTCAATGCTTTCTATCTGTCACCTTTGAATTTATAGTAATTTTTTTCTAACCATTTCAGGACTAAAACTTTCTGTTCTTGTCATGTTTCTTAGGGGATTTTTAGAGAGTTTGATCAAAAAAGGTTGTTTGCTGTTAAGAATGAAATGTACAAATAGGGGTTTTTTTTTCCCAATGCTTTTGAACAGCAGTGGTTCTTCAAGTGCTAAGATAAGAAATGTGAAGTTTAACGGGTCAAGCTAAGCAGCTTCTTTCAGTCTCACTATACAAATCCATCTAAAGGTGTGGATAATCACCATTTGCAGACATATAAAACAATTGTATTATATGATTTCTTCATCTTGCTTAGTCTATTGAAACATCTTTTAAGTCTTTCAGCTGAATAATGGCAAAACTTATTTTCTTTCTACAGTACCTGTTTTTCCTTATCAGGATAATTTTTACCCTAAAGAATAAGCATTCTGTGGAAGACAAGAAGAGAATGTATATTCTTACAGAATATATATAACCTTTGTATCTATAATATTTAAATAAAGTTATATCTCATAGCTGGGGTTCTGGTTGAAATATATTATTTGCTCAAATGCTTCTGGAAACTAAACCTACAGATGAGCTAAACTAGGCAGAACTAGTCCCTGAAAACCATATAGATGCCAATTCTCTATGATGATCAAATTTTACATTTATTGCAATAATCTATCATTATTGTTGTTGCTAATGAAACACCCAGATCTCATTAAATCTTCAAAGTATCCATTTAATATATCATTATATAGCATTTATTACAAAATTCTTCAGACCTTTTGAGACAACTGGTAATCAGTAGGTATTAGACTAAGATGAAGATGGCAAATGTTTTGCTTTGGTTTGTTTTTCTGAATTAATTATTGCATCAAGTTGGATTTTTCATGGAGAAAAAAGTGGCCTTCACCAATAAAACCTATTTAATATCCCTGTCCTTTCTATGTGTTCCACCTGTCTGGCATTGATTTATAAGGAGAGCTTGCAGAGAGCTGTTGCTAAGGGACAGAGCTTTTGTAGGTCTCTGTTGAAGCAATATTCCTGAAGAAGAAAAGCAATTTACATATTTCAAGTGCTGCCTACAAAAAATATTTAATCAAGCCCCAATAAGTTATAAAAGGGAACTAACGTGATCATCTATATGAGTAACAACTCTTATGACACAGGGAAAAAGAGAAGTACAGGTCAGACTGTGGTCTAGATGGCTACTGGCTACACCTTTGTACCTTGGCAGACAACCTGGGTGATTTTTAAAATTCCATTAAGTTCCTCCCAATTTATACTTCATAGAGATTGATAACCAAACTGCCTAATCTTCACCGTAAAAGCCATAGGAGGGAAGAAAACTCCGTAAAGACCATCTCTTCTAGTTCCTCAAGTAGGCAAATGCTTTCTGAGCTGACCTAGAGAAGGGTCTGCCCTATTGAGAAAAAGCAGTTTTGTGATGGGGTTGTGCTTTTACAGCTGTTTAGGTCTCCTAGCTCTTTAGTGCATCCTTTTTTTTTTTTTTTCCAGTTGTTTGGTTTTGTTTTAGTTTTCTTTTCTTGTGTTTGTTTTTTTTTTAATTCTTTTAAACTGCTCCATGTCTATAAATGCACCTGAAATCTTCCTTTTGTATAGCTTTCTGAAATATCAATTAAACCAAAAATGTGGATAGATGACTGTAAAAACTCCTCAAACGATCTTCCCTCCCCTTCCCTTTTCTTAAAGCTTATTTTTGCAGGACTTAAAGGTTTGTTACTTTCCTTCTTTCTAGACACATATGTTTCATTGATAAGACTGATTTTCCACAAATGTTGCTCAGACTTTATGGCTTTTGCCAGAATTAGCACTGATTTGAGAACAACCTGTTCTCCTCGGCTAGCTGACCATAAGATTGAGGTGAAAATGTTTCCCCTTGATGGGAGGAATGTGTATGACCACATAAATCATTCCCTGTTTTCTTAAATGGTTTGAATGAGTATGTGACCAACATTTGTTATGATTCTTCCTCTCTTATTTTGGTGCATAATCGGGAGAGATTAGATTAAGCCAGCTCTGGGAAACTGTATTTTCAGCTAGCAGTTGGACAAAGCAATATTAGTGACTCTAGCCAGCTCAATGTGGCATTCACAACCCAGAAGAATAAAAAACTGCTGGCAGAGGCTGTGATGAGGACTGCATTGTGTTTATAATACATGACAAAAATCTGTCTCAGCAAAGGTTTTGTAGAAGACAAGTGAAATTTATCATGCATTACTTGTTGTGTGACACTGCAAGAATAAGTAAAGGCTTCAGATGGTTTCAGGGTTCTATTTTTTTTTTTTAAGCTGCTTTGCTATGCACAGGTGGTTCCTTCCCTGTACAATCTTAACTATAAAGCAAAATCAAAATATAAAAGAGGGAAAGTGTTTTCTAATAAAACCCACAAAGTAGACCATTAGGAGGGCTATAAATTGGACCTAAACTTCCTACATCTTAGTTCAATACCTTAACTATCATCTCCAGATGAGTGATTGTGCACAACTGATTATCGTTAACTTTTGACATGCTTGTCTGGCTTTTTGTTCTGATTATGGAGAAAGAAAAAAAAAAGTAATACTGAAAATGGAACTGAATTCTTGATTTCATCTTTATCTTCTCAGGGGTGTTTTTTCTTCAAAGACTTTTCCCCCCCAAATTCTAAAGTACATATTTAAAAGACATGGGTTTTGTATTCTTTTGTTTGTTTGTTTTTCAGACAGTCACATTTAGAACAGTTTTGAGGGTTAAAGAATGTAACTTAGAGAAGCTAAAAAAAAAGTAAAAATGAAGAAATGTCTTTGGGAAAAGTTTATACAGACTTTAGTTAAAGACAATGTTACTTTTCAGGAAGAGGTGTGTATAATTCAATTTCTCTGTTAAGACAATAAGCATGGTATCATACATTGTACGTGATGGCTGCCATTTGCCATCATTCACTTACAAAGTCTCATGCAAATCTTTTTGCATCATTTTCAGAAATAGTTTGCAGGAGAAAGGATGCAGTACAAACCCCTATTGTTAATTTGTAGATCAGTGGATTTAGATCATTATAGTCATAGTAGCAGGAGGCAGTGGCCTCTTTCTAAGAAAGACACTATGGGAAAGGGGAGGAGAGAGGGTTTCTCCCACTACAAAGCAGATACCAAGCTATTAAGCCGAACCAGTATTAGCACTTCCAGATTTTATATATTCCACTATTGCTATTCCAAACTAAAAATACATTACAAGAATAACGGTTCATATCTGATACATACGTGGCACCCAGCTTCCTTCCCATACTGCCTGAATGCCCACTGCCCCTTTACAACCTGAGCATAAATCAGTGCCTATGGAGATCAGCGGCCAGATGTCAGTGTTGATTTTCTGTCACCAGGTCATATACCAGCAATAGCCAGAATGCTGCTGCTGTGAGAAAACCCTGGTGGAGATGAGCGACATAGGAGATGGAGGGGTGGGAGGAGAATGAAAACTCAAAAATCACTATTGAAGGTGTCAGTGGGTGTACAGTAGCTTAAAAGCATGGAACAGGTAAAACCTCTGAACTGGGCCCTGGTTTCTAATTCTGTCATTTCCACTCAGGGTGCCTTGCTCCATGAGGCTCTCTGGACATGGAGAAGTACAGTAACCTCAGAGTAAGAAGCTACTCAAGAGCTTTTTACCATCTGCTCTATTGCCTTGGCATGCCAAGTGACACTCTCCCTAGTCCTGTTCATGAAGCTGCTCAAATAAGCACTCCTAGACAGCTGGGTAAGGAAATGTCTGCATTTAAACTAATACAGCCAAGTTGGTTCACATATAAGGATGAATACAAAGGAATTAAAAAAGAATATAGGGATAAAATAAAAAAAATGTTAAGCACTAACTTGAGTTCCAAGTAACAGGGGTCATGACAAGCAAAAAAGTTTCAGTGAATACATTAGAAGTAAGATGGAGACTGAGAGATTGAACAAGAGGTTCTACAGAGAAAACAGAATCATTTACTTTCATCAGAGAAAGCAGAATTGTTTTCTTTAATCTTCGTGGAAAAGATAGATTGTGCTGGATACTTTAACAGATTGTTTTTAATGAAGTATTTGGAATTCAGGCTGGAATAGAGAACAGTCTGGGGAGTATTTATTAAAGATTAGAACATTAAAGTTATCAGGGCTTGATGAAATTAATTCCAAGAAAAGTGGCAAAGTTATCTCTGAATGATCAGTGATTATCTCTGGGAAGCTGCAGGTGAAAGAGGTCCTAGAAGACTAGAAAAGAAACCCAAACCTTTTTAATTTTATCTTTCTTTTTAAATAGGAACTGTGGAATTACAGATCAAGCAGTCTGGTTCCAGTTCCTGGAAACAATATGGGACAAGTTACTGGAGTAATTGGAAATGTATACAAAATGTACGAGTTGTAAAAACAGCCAGCATGAAGCCGTCAAGAACAGATCAGAGAAAATTTATCTGATTATCTTATTTGAGAAAAGTGTCAGGCTAGAATAGAAAGGGAAAGCAATAGATATAGATGTAAATTAACTATTGTAAAGTTTTTAGACATTTTTCCAACACTAGAATCTTAGATGTTGAGAAACTACAACATGGATGCAATTGCTTTCAGATAGCTATATAGCTAGTTAAAAACTTGATTATCAATGGATCCACAGCAAACACAGAGGACATCTTGAGTAAATTCCCTTATGCACTTGTGTTTGGTCAAATTCTACTTGGTATCTTATTGAAAAATGTGTGTAATAGAAGGGAAACTATATCTTTTAATTTATGGCTTGTATGAAGCAGAAAGGACTTTGAAGTATTTGGGGGGAAATGCTAAAAGAAACTACTAGCATTGGAGTTAATCAGAAACCTAAAAGGTTCCATTTAAATATTTATGACCCAAAGTTCTGTACATAAGAGAAAAAGAAACAAATTGAAATTCGAAACTGGGAATTTTTTTACAAAGAAAGCAAGCAGCACAGCAGAAAAAGACATAGTGGGAAAGTGATTTTTATTTTAGATTCAGGAAGCAGAAATTTGTACATGAAACACCTAGTTACATTCCTCACTAATTCCACAGAAGTCTTGGAACACAAACATATTGTGTTTATTCTGGGAACTGTATTTTTAAGGTGAAGACAAAGTAAAGAGTATGCAGCAGTGTGGTTGCTGAAGGATTTAGAAAGCATTGCCTATGCATTTTATGCGGTTAGAATATCAGTGATTACCAATTGTTCTCCAAGGCCAGAAGAAACCAATTCGTTTTTCAATATAGATAATTTTGGGTGAGAAAAAAGCTTAGAAATCATGGCACCATTCAGAATTCTTGCCACTTCCTGTCACATGACTATTTTTAATCTTTAAAAATTGTTGTGCAACTAGAGAACAGTATGCTTTTATTTTGATTGTTTAAAAGCAAGAATATTTGGGATAGCCCATTAAAAAGTTCTGAAAACAATCCATTTTAGCCTTTTATTACAATTTTCCATATGAGATTCTGATGTAAATCTCTGGAAGTTAGAATAACCAAATTAATTTCTAAGAGTCACAATTCAGGTTCAGGGGGACTAGGTCATTGAGAAGAAGGGGGAAGATAACTTACTCAGTATTAGAACCCCAAATCATAAGCTACTGTTTTGTCTGGTCACAAACAAAAAGCAGTAATGAGCTGAATGTATTAAATCAATCTGTATGATTGAATAATCTTTGACTGTCAAGTTGTATGCTTTGTGAAAGTCTGAATGTGAGTTGTCAAATTGTCTAGCCAGGAACAAAAAAGCCTTTTACTTAACAGTGGGCTAATGGTCGGTTGACAATTTAATTACCCAGCAGGGAAATTTTGAAGAGGAAATAGGGTACAGAAGCAAGTCTGCTTCTCCACAGTGAAATGTACAGCTTCAGATTAAATCTGAAGACACAGTATATGCCCGCAGATCAGGTGTCACACCGCACAGGTTTCAAATAGCTTGTTGGATGGATACAGAGAGGGAGACACTGTTAAAATTTGGTCTTTAAACTGAACAGAGCTCTACGTCTATACCTGGCACCTGACTGTGTAAATCTTTGGGCTATGTTGTTCTTTTAAAAAGACAGACTTTTATTTGCTTCGACCATTCCCCACCCTACTTTGAATATGTTAATTTAAGTTGGTTAACATTCCACCATTCCATACGTATGGCAATTCATGTTTAAACTAGGGTCCTGGACCAGACTTTTAATGTCCAGAACGGACATGGGACAATGATAATACAGACTAAGGAAAAGGAGTAAATCACTTTAAATAGGCCATTTAAAATTGTTATCAGTATTTGTCTCAGAGAATGCAAATAAGTAATCTTTTCTGTCCTAATATGACTATGAATCACAGCTCTAATAAATGCTAGATAACATATATAGATTTTTTTTGGTCTGAATTGGAATAGGGAAAAGGAAAAGGAAAAGGAGATGATGAGGCAAATTCATTTTGCTTCTCAATAAAGCCGCTTGGTGTATGTGCCAGTCCCAGAGAAAATACTTGTTGATAGCTGCTTCCCTAATGACTATCACTTCCAGGATCAGTGTTCTCATTTCCAAAACATTCAGGTATTTTCTTGACCTGCCCATGGCAAATAGGAATGCCCTTATATCTTCTCCAGTTCATAAAGACTTCCCCTTTTGGTGGACCAGCTAATTGCTTTTGAAGTACATTCCAAAACTGGAATTTGAGTTCTAACTCAGATGTGACTCTCCATGTTAAAATTCCTCATGCACATAAAGTTTGACTTCCCTAAAATAACTCAGTAGCTCAGCAGCCCATTGCCTGGAGCTCATGGCTGTCCCACCTAGGCACACAACAAAGTTGTTCCTCTCCTTGTCCCAAGGTGCTTGAGCCAAGAAGGATGCTCAGCATCCACTTGCTAGCTGCCTTGTGCCAAAAGCAAAATCAGAGTAAGACGTGTCTGCTTTGTGCAGCTAGTATGTTAACAATTCTTAGATAAGGAGCAAGAAGTTTCCTCCCATGAGAACAACTGGAAAATTATTCATCATATTAAACACTCCAAAGCTCCTCTTGTTTTTTGCTTCACTGTTGAGACTTGTGGAGTGGTGATTGTAATGGAAGCTTTTTTTCAATAAGGAATATCACATTCTCTATGACTCTAAGCTCAGCTCAACTCAGTTTGTGAAGGCTGCTAAAGAATTATCAGACGTGAAATTCTGCTTTATGGTAACTTGAACCGGATTTAAATTAGTGACCTACAGAAGAAAGGCTTGCTAAGCTGCTGTTTTCCTTCTGGTGTTTTGTTCCTTCTTCACAAAGAGTGAGGAGCTGAAAATGTTTTAAATCAAACACTAATGTATTTCATTGTCTTTAAACGTACACTTTTTTTTTTTTTTTTTTTTTTTTTTTGGTATGAAGCTCTTTCTTTTCTTTACATTGTGGACAAAGAATACAGAAACACACTGAACTTCAAGCATTCCTCCAAAACACAGTGATTTTTAGTCAAAAAGGACAATGAAGAGACTGTATTTAATTTCTGTTAAAACAGGGTGCGTCTCCACACGTCTTGTTAACACTGCTAATTTCCAGATGGCACTACTGACTCTCATAGTCTGCCCAGCTGTGTCTGGGAGTCCATAGCACAAGCTGAAGAAAATGTCTATTACTGTGGTACAGCTGAGAAAGATGCTGGGAACATCAGGAAAAAGGATCACTATATTCCTTTCCTTGAAATTTGTAGCCTTGGCATAGATCTTGAGATTGGATTCAAGCACCCTAATGTGTTAAGACGTGAAAGCGTTCTTTAATTCAGTTTGGCCAACATGCATAAATAATACTGTAATAAAAATAAAAAATGCCTAATGCTTCTATGTGATCTGAAAATCCAGAATCTTTGTTTAAACTTTTTAATTAGGCTGCTTCTTCCAATAAAATAGCCATCAAGAAGATAAGTATCATTGACTGAAAAGTCAAATTTTCTAGAGAATGCTATCAGAGGATTCCGTGCTGCCTATTCTCTCTGGGTTTCGTCATGAGATATAGTAGATTAATATTGCCTTTGTCATCATATTGTTCTCAGTGGCTGTATCTGTATTGCAGATATTGTTAACTTTGCGTAAAAGTTACATTCTTCCTTTAGGTACAGAGGTGAAAATTTGCTTTGTAAAGGTTCTGAAAGTTATTTATATAATTTTTTTCCATATGATTTGTTCCAAGAAGCTGATAGGAGGAAATCTTGAAAACTAAATCAAAATTCCACATCTCACAGCTGGTTTTAGTGAGAGGGCACACCTGCCTAGCACTTTCTTTTGAACATATAGTACCTTTTGAAGATAAAATGTCTTGACTATTTTATACTTTTATGCCTCAGGCCTTATTATTAGTTACAGACTGAAGAGGGGTGTACCACATACATAGCAAAGATATTTTTGCCAGCTGAATGGAAGGGACTTAGAACTGTGCAAAGTCACTGTTAGCGAAGGGAAAAGTAATGCCACCAGAAAGGTTACAGAGATGATCAGCAGTAATCTGGGGAAAATGAATGTTTTAAATTGTATTTCAGGCACTGAGGAGATCTGTGCACAAGGAACCTCACTTTTAGATTTTTAAGAGCAATTGAACTTTTGCTTCCTTCAGGGTAGTCATGTGTTAATGAACAGAATGATGTCAAACTTAAAAGTGAAAAGGTAGTTGGGATATTTCTCTGCAATCCAGGTGTGGGTTTCTAATGGGGAAGAATTAAGTTAGGATCCGAGGAGCTTGTTATCCACTACACTTCTTGCCTACCTTGCTATTGATGATAGAAATAGAACTTTGCAACATCAGCCCACTGGAAAAGAAAATGCCTCAGATGTCAAAGGCCTCACACTACACTCCTCATTACCACTGGAGAGAGGGAATAGTTGATAATTGGACATCATTCTCATCCTTGGCTTGAGGACATCGAAGGACAATCCGTGGAATGGAGCCTGTGCAGTAGGAGCAATACCAAAAGTAATCATTGTCCAAATAGATGCTATGGGCTCTCCCTAAAAAAACTATCCAACTTCCAGTAGATACTTGTGTCATTTTATAACCAAGGGATTTACTTTACATCCTGTCCAATTTAAGCAAGAACATCAGGTATTTACATGAACTTTGTTTATGAAGAACATAATATTACTCTTGACTGCACATATTTGCTTTGCGTGCATCCTCATATAGGGAGTAAAAGTCTAGATTCCAGAAAATACTCAACAAATTTACTGGGTAGATGCCAATTTTTAAAATAAAGTCTGAGGGGCAAAAATATTCTTTAAAAGATTAACTTCTGTTGGAAGCACTCCGCAGCTTGGCAAAAATAGCTCTCTTACTTGATGAAATGAACAGATTTTGACTGACACTGTATTCTTAGCATCTCCATCACCATTTTAAGAAAACGCTTCGGTGTGTGACTCAGTTATGTCAATTCTCTGACCTGGTGAGTAGAATCTGAGTTTTTTTCCATTTTCCAAGTATAGTCTGACTCCACTCTGTGGAGTCTTTACTGGTTACCTCTGGGGTTATATACTGTTGTTGTTTACATTGGATATTAGGATGAAACATGCCTTCAGTAGAGCAGTGGCTTCTGTGGGTTCCTAGACTCAGTCCCCTAACTGAATGAAACAGAAGAAGGGAAATGTTTCTCATATTGAAAAAGAATACAAAATATTCCCTGTAGTGTTCAGTCCTCCAGCTTTCTTTCCTTGACTGACACTGGACTGACTTCAGCTGGAGGCGTTGTGCAGGATCTACCTTCAGCAAAGTCTATTCCTGCTAGACTTGCTACTGAAAAGAGCAAGAAACTGAACAACCTATATAAACGTGTTTACAGTTTTATGTCAGTTACACTGTGTACCTACGTACAACTGAATTATACTCTTAGTTTTAAATTCTTTGGAATCTCTTTTTATCTGGAGAAAAGAATTTTTGTAGTCAGACAGCATGTCTAAGCAAGTCATTCTAATTAACTGCATTTCTTGATTCTGGGAAAGTAGTTATCAGTAATTTCTGAGAACTTCTCTGAGTGTCATTGCTTTAGTGACAAAAAAGAGTAGGTAAAGAGATACCCTGTCCAATATATTTTCCAAGTTCAAACTCTTAAAATATGCTGGAAATAATCCTTACTATGTTCTCACTGAACCTAGCAAACTGAATTTTACCTGAAAACATAATTTTCCCAGTAAATTACAGATCAACACCCAAGAATTTGAATCAAAACTTTTCCAGTCATATTTCGGTAGTTTTGTTATGAGAAGCTGGGTTTTCAGATTCCCTGTGGTGTCATGTATAAATAGAGTAAATATGTAATATGCTTAAGAATTAAAATGTTAGCTAGAACTAACTCTCTTGCATGAGTCCAAAGCTGGCTTGATGAACAGATAAGATTTACAAAGTGCCTGAGAAATATGAAAGAATCAATATTGCTAATAACCATCAAGCAAGTAAAAGGAGGAGATTTAAAAAATACATTTAAATGAAGGCAATGGCCTGGGAGACATTATGTAGAAAGTGATATTATAGTAGCCTACATAGGATATTTTCCACAAGACTACCAAATTCAAGAGCACTCAGGTGCTACAGAGACTGTGGGAGATTTCCACTCAGTAGGTTTACTTCAGATTTGAGGAAAAGTTGTGAGAAGCTGTGAAATCTGTAGGAATTGGATGTAGGAAGCAAGAAGCCTTGGTTCACTTCATTTTCGCCTACTCTGCCCATAGGTGGGACTACATATCAACATTCTCCAATTTTTGTACAGTTTTTGTCCAGATATTCTTTGTCTAAAGTGTCTAATGGGACTTCACTTCTTTGAATGACTTTTTACTTCTACTGTTCCTTGGAATCAGTTCCCCATTTTTCACAGAGTCACAGGATGGTTAAGGTTGGAAGGGAGCTCTAGAGGTTATCTTTTCTAACCCCTTCTCAAGCAGGCCCATGCAGAGCAGATTGCCGTGGACCATGTCCAGATAGCTTTTGAATATCTCCAAGGATGGAGACTCCACAACCTCTCTGGGCAACCTGTGCCAGTCCTCAGTCACCCTCACAGTAAAAAAATATTTCCTGATATTCAATGGGAGCCTCCTGTATTTCATTTTGTGCCCATTACCCTTTCTCCTCTTACTGTACAGCACTGAAAGGAGCCTGGCTCTGACTTCTTTGCACCCTCCCTTCAGGTATTTATATACATTGATAAGATCCTCCTGAGCCTTCTCTTCTTTAGGTAGAACAGACCCAGCTCTCTCAGCTTTTCATCATTAGAGAAATGCTCTAATGCATTAATTGTCTTTGTGGCCCTTCATTGGACTTCCACCAGTAGGTCCATGTCTCTTATGGGAGCCCAGGACTGGACACAGTACTAGGTCTCACCTATGCTGAGTAGAGGGGAAGGATCACCTCCCTTGACCTGCTGGCATCACTCCTCCTAAAGCAGCTCAGGATACTGCTAGTTGTCTTTGCCACAAAGATATGTTTCTGACTCATGGTCAACTTGGTGTCCACCTGGACCCTCAGGTCCTTTCCTACAAAGCTGCTTTTCAGCTGGTCAGCCCCTAACATATATAGGTGCATAGGGTTGTTCCTCTCCAGGTGCAGGGCTTTGCAGTTGTCTTGCTGAACTTCATGAGGTTCCTGCCAGCCCATTTCTCCTATTCTGTCAAAGTCCTTCTGGATGATAACACAACTCTCTGGTGTATCAGCCTCTCCTCTCCATTTTATGCCATGAGCAAATATGCTGAGGGTACAGTCTGACAACCATCCAGATCATTAATGAAGCTGTTAAACAGGACATGTTTATTAATAAAGCAAATAAAAATGTGTTTCTACTAATCAAGCAAGTGAAGTACATATAACCAGGTTATCAGGGTACTGCTGTAAGTATGCTAGTAAAAACAGTGATAATTTTTGTGTATTTCTTTTCAGTGTTTCTGAGATGTAATGATGGAGCAGATAAGACAATTTGCTTTTAATTGAACCCATCTCTCCCCCAGACCAGTCTCAAGTCTTGTTCAGAATCACACAGAAGATTTGTTTTTGATTCTAAACAGCAGAAACTTGGGAAAACTTGAGAATCAAAGATGTTCTGGAAGAAAGATAGTGATATAAATATTTTCGATGATGATTTGATGTCTCTTGGACTAGAAGGCAGGCATTTTGTATTGATATAGACCTTATTCATTGGTTTCATGAATAGTTTTATCTTACTGGACATTGAATGGTGAAAACTCTGATATATAATAAAGCATTCCCCCCCCCCCC
>NW_008583737.1:0-14310 GCF_000691845.1 Merops nubicus | reverse complement strand
CCGCCCCCGGGAATTCCTAGCTCTAGCCTTTCTATAAGCAGAAAATAATAAGTTTGAAATAACAATTGATAGTTAAACAGATCTTCCTCTCATTTCTTTAGATCTGGTAATGGAAATTACAGTATAGGTCACAATCTAGGATTCTAGAACATGGCTGTGTCATGGCAAATAGAGTCAAACAAGGACAGTTAGGCATTTGTGCTACAGCATTTATGTAATATTATGTGAGCCAACAGTTCTGGCCTGAATTTGTCAACCTAAACTACTGAAATTGTAACTGCATTTTAACAGCAATAATACAGAACAGGAAAATCATGGTATAGTCTGAAAATATTGGACAGATCATAAAAATAAATTTGTCAAATTAGGATTTTATAGCCTTGATTTAAAAAAGGATTTTTTCTCCATTAAGCTGATTAATTTACTCACCAATTTTGTTCTGATGTTATTCTGACTTGATTAATGAAAATATTTATCTCTGAAGACCCCACTGTAAACAATCCAAACTCATTTTAGAATGAAAAATCTTGTTTTTACTGAAGACGTTTAGATACTAATCTTATTTAAGGTGATTAGGGAAATTTTTTTAAGTGAACTTGAACAATTAATCTTCGGCATTTTGAGGTTATTTAGCATGTGAATGTGCCTTGATGTGGCAGATTTAACAACAAGCAGAGTTAAGTCAGTTATTAAAGGAGATAGTGGGCCATATTCTTAGCAAAAGTAAATTGATGCAGTAAGAGTTTGCGCAGTGAAGTACAAACATACTTTCAAGGTTGAATATAATGCTATGGACAGTTGTGTTTATAAACACAGGTGTCCTCTTTCTAACCACAGTGCAAACAGAATAAGAAAATACCAAAGAGAACTTCAGCCATACAGAAAAAATCTGGATACAATTGAAAGAGTAAAGTGATTACAAAGCGTGGCAGCTAGGAAATGTAGTTTGATAGTTAATTAATTGCTCTTATAAAAACAAATAGATAACAAGAATTTATGTACAATTTAGAAATTAAACTTAAGAATAGTAGTTTGATTAGACCAAACTACCTGGGTGATTTAGTGAGGACAGCTAAAAGCCTTCTTGAAATTGTTGTCTCTTCTTTCTGTGACATGGGGAAAAAAGAAAGATATTCTTGCTAAAACTGTTTCTTGGAAAATTCCTATAGTACCCTTTTTATTTTTCCCCAGACCTGTTCTTAGGAAATCAGTTCTTTTGCTGCACTTCCCATTGTACTTCAGCATGGGCAGTTCTGGTTTTCTTTGAGTGATGAGAAAAATCATCTGAGTTGACATTAGTGTGCTTCACAGTTTGATCAGTGCCCTATAATCTGCAATTATAAATTTCACTACATTTTAAATAATTTTCTGCAGCATTTTATCATAGCTTTATGTGAAATACATTTAAAAAAAAAAAAGATGAAATATGTTTACCCAATAAAAAGTTCAGTGTTTCACTGAAAAGTACACAGTTTTTGGACATAATATTGCACAGCATGAACTTGAAAATGTCCACTAAAAGTCTTAATTATCAGAGGAAATAGAAAATAAATCTGGAATTGCAGACTCACAGGAAATATAAAGCATCTTTAAAGTCTGCAGTGAAGGCCATAGAAGCAAACTATCTCTTCCTATTAAATAAGCGAGTCATGAAACTCACCAGATCTGCTCCATCAGAATTTTCCATAATAAGCAGCCCCATCTTGGACTACAAACCACATTCTACGCAAGAGCTTAGAGCCTTGGTAGAAACAGCAATGAATAAGGCTGTACAATCCACATTTTCCCTTGGTAACACTGGAAAGTGATGGGTACAAACCCACATCAACAAGCTTTGTACTCCACACCAACAATAATTTACTAGTTAACCTTTACAGCATCCTATTTGCTCACATTTCAGTCATTTACCAGTAGCAACTGTATATGATAAACTCTCTGTTGTAATCTAATTTTGACTGATGAAAATGAACGTAAAATAAATAAAATGTTAAAATAGCCTGTAAATAGTATACTGTCGTTACAGCTCAGATGAGCTCTGTGCAAGCATCCATGCAGAGTAGCTTTTCTGTATTCAAAAGTTCTGTTCCTGTAGTTAGTCATCCCAGGTGTGTCGGCCAGGAGTGAGATATATATATATATATACATGCCAAAAGGAAAAGAATCATAGGGTGGGAAGAGGCAAGCAAAGGGAATTTGTGAATTTCAGTTGTTTCACAAGAGCTGAGCTGTGTCTGATGGGCTGACAATGCCCATCCCACCGTACATCACAGTGAAGCGCACAGTCCAGCAGGCTCCACTGGAATATCATGAAGAGTGGTATAACTTTCCAAAATGCCAAATACTTAATATGGGGAGAAAGATACTGCTGTGTTAAAGTAATAATTTGAATTGCACTAGGATACAGCTGGTCAACAGAGACAATGCAATCATGAATTGTTAAATCTGCAATGAATAGTGCATCCAAACACAGTGAAAAGTAAAATCCTTGAAGGCAAGACTTGTCAGCCTCTATGTTCCTAGATGACAAAATAAAAGCTGAGTATGTTGAAGGCCTTCTAGAATTTGCTAGAACAGTATATCTGCTAGCAAATATGTGGAAAACTCTTAGCAGGTGGTGTTTTGTGATGAGATTTATCAGTGCATTTTGTTTTTTAAGTTGAGCTATCGCAGTGGCTTCAAATCACATCGCTGATCTGTCAGCTCCAAAAGGCTGCTTGCTAGTAGGAATGTAAAATTCTCCTTGTGTATTAAAAATTTTATTTTTTGCTCAAAAGTTCATTCCTTTGTTTATACTACAGGAATGGATATAGAATCATAAAGTGCTTTGGGTTGGAATAGACATATAAAGGTCACCTATTCAACTCCCCTGTGGTAACCAAGGACATGTTTGGCTAGATAAGGTTGCTCAGAGTCACATCCAACCAAACGAGACATCACTTCCACCCCTCCAGACCTGGACCTTTTAAAGATTTACTAAATAAAACATGCAATCAAAATAGCTGTTGCACTGCTAGATTAACCTTCATGTTGTTCCGTTAAAAAATAGAGTAATTTGGTAGAAAATAAACCCCCTTGCATCCCAGATTGTCCTCAAATATCAGAGAAGTGGCTAGGCTTAGATTCTGAGTGATATTCAATTTGGCACTAGAAGTCCCATCATGTTCAATTTATTGAGCTACCACGAGTATGGATACACTAACAGCATACGGCACCTTCTGTCTAGTTGTGCCCCACGGACTCATGTGGCTGGACCTAAAGAGTTTAGCAGCAGCCAGTGAGAAACTTTTGCAGCTAGCTACATGGACAGTGCGGTTTATTGAAGCAACAGAATTACAGGTTCTCAAGGATTGACAGTGATAAATAAACTAACTGTCTGCAAAGCACATGCAAGTGTCAAGATTATAAATATAACAACCTGGCTACAAAAGTCTTACATTTAAAAAAGAACAAGTCTATAGAGATTCCTAAGTTTCCTTCAGGAAGCACTCAGTATAGTCAGGATTTTATCC
Source organism: Merops nubicus (assembly GCF_000691845.1). Lineage (NCBI taxonomy): Eukaryota > Metazoa > Chordata > Aves > Coraciiformes > Meropidae > Merops > Merops nubicus. Next base: position 10,801 of record NW_008583737.1, on the reverse strand, counting down.
AAGGGCATCCCTATGGGGAGGAAAAGAGCCTCAGCCCAACAACTGATCCCAGAAGTCAGAGGTGGTGTGTGATTCTATCTTCCCTGAGTTGTTCCACAGTGATATCTTCTCTAACATTCCCTCTCACTTAAGCCATTCTTGCACTCCTTTTTACCTTCAAGTTGGAGCCTGACTCTAGTCATGCTTACTTTTGTTCTGATTTGTGTAAAATGTCCTTGCTTCACTTTTAAAGATGTCAATTGAGAAAATTCAGGGTGCAATTTCAATGAGGAGCGGTCACATGTTGGAGGTGGCTAGCCTTTGGGGTGGAGGTGTGTCTTGGGATTATAATGAGATTATAATGAACAAAGTTTGCACAAAGGACAAAATTTTTTCAAAAAAATGACAGACTATTGGTCCTAGGTGGCAAAAATACAGCTTATCAGTTCTATAGTACCATAAAATTCCCCTCTCTGCTGTGGTATCACAGAGCCTGGTTACAGAATCTTCACTCCACCATCTGCGCTGTTTTGTAGAAAATGTTGTTCAGGGAACCACCATGGTAAGGATTCCCTGCATACCAGCTCAGGCTGCACTCCACCTGGGAGGCTTCTTCAATATTACACCTTTCCTTAATGTGTGAACAATGCTGTACCTTTAATATAAGTTTAATTTCTAAGTCACCTCCAGTAATCATTCCACAGTTGTCTGTGGCATTTTCACCACAATAATATGAGATGTCCATCACCAATATCACAAACACAGTACTGTCAGGCCACAGGACAGGTAAAAATCCATGAACTGCTGTGAACTGCTTGATTTGGAGTCTTTGGAGATGCTTCAAGGCTAAGCTTTACCATTTTTCCATTTTTGACAATTGTGAGAAGATGTTTTCCATTCTTTCTTGAGCTTCTTCTCAGACATTTCCCAGTGACAGAAAATTTAAGCAAGAACACTTTAATGAGCATAGTTATTTGAACATGAGAAAAAAAGTAACAACTTTTCCCTCAAACATTGCTCCTCAGCTAACTAAGAATTGACAGTCCCTTAGAAAGTGAGCCTTTGGTTATTTTGAAGACAATAAAAGCCAAGCTTGAAGGAGAGACTTTTCAGGTGCAGACTCAGTTTAGCATAGGACTGCCCTTACTTTAGCACACAAACTAAACGTTTGCATGTCCAAGTGTTGATTTTACAGGTGCTTCTTTCTAACAGTGACAAAACAAACTGCAATGAGACACACTTTAAAATAATAATGCACTTAGGAGGACAGCTTGACATTATTGGATGCTAAAACTATTATAGTTTTCTTGGTATCTCCATCAACAGAGAACTGTAGAATTATTTGTAATTTCTTTTTCTTATTCTACTGGTAATCGAGACTGGACTTGCCATACATGACCATGCAAAACACTGGAGTGAGCACAGAAACACTTGCATTTCTTGATGCCTCAAATCTTCATTTATTTGTTGTTTAACCATATAGATTCAAACTCCGAAAATGAGATTGGTAATAATATCATGCCTTGGAAATACTGGAGTTCATTACAGAATAGACCAATGGAATACGGAAATTTAACAGGTGTCCCTGTGTTCTTCCCAGGATACCTGTCCCTGCTTTCATGGCTTGTGCAGTCTCATCTTGTCCTTTAGTCTGACCAGCAGGTCTTGACTAAGCCATGCTGGTCTCCTTCCTTTCCTAGTTGATTTATTACATCTGGAAATTGTAGGTTCTTGCACTCTATGATAAGTTTCCTTAAAGATTTGCCAGCTCTGTTCTGCTCCCTCGTCCCTAAGGACTATTTCCCAAGGAGTCTTACTGATTAACTCCTTAAAAAGCTGGATGTTTGCTTTCTTAACATTTAGGGGTTTGACTTTGCTTTTTGTCTCCCTCATACCCTGTAGGACCAAGAACTGCACTAAAGCATGATCACTGCCACCCAGGCTGCCTCCTGTCTTGAGGTCCCTGATGAGCTCACTAGCCTTTATGACCATCAGGTCTAGTGTTGCACCCCTCGAGTAGGGGTGTCTACTTCCTGCCTCAGGATTCTGTCTTCAAGGCACTCCAGGAATCTCCTGGATTGCTTACAGTTCGCCGTGCAGCTTTTCCAGCAGGTGTTAGTGTGGTTGAAATCCCCCAGTAGGACGAGAACCTGTGAGTGTGATGTCTCTTGTATCTGGAGTAAGAAGGCCTCATCAATAAACTCCCCTTGATCAGATGGCCTGTAGTATACACCAACCACAAACACCAACCCCTTTGTTTTCTTTGTTTCTGATCTTTATCCATAAGCTTTCACCCTTCTCGTGGCTATTTTTAAGGGACAGGTCTTCACAATTCATCAATTTCTTAACACAAAGGGCAACACCGCCTCCCTTCCTTCCACTCCTGTCCCTCCTGATGGATTTGAAGCCCCCGACAGCTATGCTCCACTCACAGGACTCATCCCACCAGGTTTCAGTGATGGCCACTGTGTCATAACATTCCTGCAGCACCGTAGCTTACAACTCTTCCTGTTTTCCACAACTTAGCTTAGTTACATTTTATTAAGCATTTAGTAAAGAAAACATTAGAAGTATGAGCTGGTGGACAATACAAACAAGTGAAGTGTTGTTAGCATTATATTAACAGTCTACATAAGGTTGTATTGATTTTGAATAATCTGTTTGGCTAAAATATTTGATTCATAATAGAACTTTTAGTTTTTATCAGAGTGCTTTCCAAATTTACTGTTTCTACTTGAAAAAAAAAAATGTGGTTTTGTTAGTGTCTTAGTAACATTGCATTATTAATTCTTTCTAGCAATCTCTGTTCAGTGTTAGACAATATCCGTTGCCTTTAAACTATTTTTAAGAACTCAAACACTTTTATTTATTAATTACAATTATGTTGGAGCAGGATACTTCTTAACATAGATTACTCTTCAGTATCTGTATTCTAAAATTTCCCATTAAGTTTTAAAAAATACTTTTAAACAACCTATGCAATACATGTCAAACTAGCAAATGATTCTTGGGAATTTATATAACAGAAAAGAGAAAGGTGGAATGGCAGTGATCTTATTTCCATCTGTTTCCAATAGACTAATATCTTAGTACTCTATTTTAGGTGGAACAATATACTGAAAACATACAGAGTTCATTGGTTACTTTTTCAATGGCATCAGTAGGATTACTCATATGATGTGACCTGTTGAGAGCAAGAACTCTGTAAAATCATCTTTAGGTACCAGAAAGTGATGAGGTGTCAATTTTTTTCTAATTTTTTTGTTTTTCAAGATACACTAGCTAGGCCTCAGGTGTGCTGTGCAGCTGCATTGAGGCTGCTTCCAGGCACAGTCTGTTAGAGTTAAATTGTTATTGGAGGCAGCTGAGTATCATCCAGTACTTGAAATCTGCTTGATGCGTAAGATTTTCCTTCAGCAATTTTGTGACTTCATCTACTAAAGCAAAAGAAAAATCTCACTTGAATCAATACTGCACTACATCCAGAAAGTATCATTTGTATATTTGACTTGTTTAACCTCAAAATAAGTAACTTTCTAACAGCGAAATATCTGTCGGCATGTTTCCTTGTCATATGTCCCTTGCCATTTGGAAGTTACTAGCAAGATGCAAAGCTTTTCTATAGATTTCCTCATTTCAGAAGATGAGGCTGACATACCAAGGGTTATTTTCCTGCTCTATTACATTTATCACTAAATCTAGCCATTCAAAAATAGCCTGTGTCTTGGTACTTTGAAGAACCAAGCATTATGGCCATCCCTGGCCATGTTTAAAGTCATGAGATGTAGTGCTTAGGGACATAGTTCAGCAGTCTTGGAGATTTAGGTAATGGTTGGATTTGATAATCTTAAAGGTCTTTTCCAACATAAATGGTTCTATAAGTACCTGTTTCTAATAAAATATCTTCTGGCTATGTACAAGACAAGTTCTAGGGAGGAGTTAAAAATTCTAATTCCTTTTGCTAAGGGCTATTAAAGAGTTACAAAGCCCCCTTTTCAGGATTTGTACTAGTGGAGAGTCTATTTGCATTTGGATTTTGAAGCCCATTTATTTGGTTTTATTCATCATTCAGGTTGACCTAGTACCACAGCAACATACTACATTTCTTCCCCCAGTTAAAGCAAGACTTTAAGACTTCTAAGATTTTAAAGCCTATTTTCTGATTGTCAATGAGCACCAAGGTAACAATACTGGCTTATTTTTTTTTATAAGGAATTTGGTATGGTGGATGTTTCTGGGGTACAAAATTAGATGTCATATAACAGACATTAACACTGAAAGGGAAATCAGATAGAATGATTAGTGCAAGTTAAGAAGCAGAAAACCTGAAATTTATGTGGAAACACCTCCCTCTTTGACAAGTGCAAAGGAAAAAAGGCTTCTAAAGAAATATTAGAGATCTTAATGGAAAATGCCCACTTTCCAAATGTTTATGCTTTCAGTTTGTTTTATTGTGTTGTGATCTGAAAAAAGTAAAAAAGAATAATTTTGTCACTTCTGACATTCAGCAATTACAACCAAAATCAGAAGAGGTCCAGCTCTCCTTCAGTGTAACTACACAAGACCAATCCTGACAAAAGAGCTTCCATTAAGTTAGGGTATGAAAACATAAAAAGTTGTATGAGTTAAATAATCATAATGTTTAAAGCTTCATTTTAATTCTTGTTATACTTGGGGCTGTTTACATCCCACACAATTCCCCTACCCCCCCCCCCTTTTTTTTTTTTTTAGAGAAATAGAATTTTAAAAAGCATACACATACTTTAAGCTTAGATTGAAGCTGAAGAATGAAAAGAGTGCAGATACGAATATGAAATTGTTTCTCCTGGAAACAGCTTGATGCATCCATTAGATTTTGTACCAAATGTAACCCTCCACCTAACATTTAACAATCTTTTTTCTACCTCCATAATTTATTTGCTTACCTGTGCACTAAATTCTTGGTTTCTTCTGTTCTTCTGCCCTTCCCTCATCTTTCTAAACTCACCACATACATTCCAATTTTCTCTCATTATTTATAATTCCTTCATCTGATTTAACTCAATTTTCTTTCTCTTATTTATTAGATTACTTCTACCTTTCTCTTTCAGGGATTCCCTACCTCTGCTTCAGTTCCATATATAGTGATAATTTTTCTAGGCAAAGTAAAATAATATCAATTAATATTGTGGACAATAGTTCTACTTGCTAGGCATTTGCTAGGTATTTTTGGAGAACTGAAGTTGTAAGAAAGGGTAAAAAAGACTGCTATATAACATATAAAAAGCTGCATATTAGTAATGTACAAATAGCATAGCAAAGTTGTTTGTGAGGGCATGTCATAATTATAGACGTATTAAAGTGGCTGTCCTTTGCGTCTAAGGCCATTGTTTCAGATACTGCCATGGGATGGAAGGCATGTTTCCATTGTTAGAACATCTCTTGAAAACACTTTCTCTATTTTTGCTTAACCAACTTCAGGGACAAGACACAAAGGTTTGGAACACCAAGACAGACTTGAGGTTAAAAAATAATTCCAAAATTGCCTCTAACTTGGACCGCCAAAGGAAATAACAGATCTCGTTATCTCACTGCCTAGTAAGTGGTAGGTGGTGCTGGAAAGATGCAGCAATGCTGGCAGCTGATAGCTGGATCTGAATTTGGTTTTAACAGCCAGAGGGGAAGGCAGTAATCCAAAGGAAATTTGTTGTAGCAAAATTGACTCATGGGGCAAAAGCAAGATCACAGTTTGTCCAGATATATATTTGTAAGTGTTCAAGGAGCTGGAGATAAGATGAGGAAGCAATACCAAAGAAAAGGAGTCTGTCCTGTATTTTAACAGTGTGAAAAGCTCTGTCTATTGAGAAGCAGAAATTAGATACTATGGAAAAAGTGCAATGGATGATCAACATGACCAGGAAGAGTTGAAGATTGCTAGATGAATAGGGGTATTATGTTGGCAGGTGGGCTGTTGCATCTTTGATTACAGAAATTAAAAGTGTGCAGTAACTAGTATAATCAGAACTAAAGCATCTCTTCAGAAACAATATTGAAAGCCCTTTTGGATACTCGACTCAGATGCAGAATGTTAGTTTTATTATCTCAGTTATGAGCTGCCATACATCAGAACAAGAGGGAAGGAGCCAATCCTAAATTCAGAGGTCAAATGCAAGGAGTCTGCACCCTTTCTAAAGAGGTAGATTAGGAATTGGAGAATTCTTATAATTGTACTTGCATGTATGTGTTATAGCAACACTATTCTGTTTAAAAAGGACATTTTTGTCCTGTGGGAATTAAACCATCAGTGTATTTTGGTTTTGCAGCAGACCTGGATAGGTTTTTTTTATTAAACATGGAGAAAAAGATGGTAAAAGAAAGTGTTACTTATCAAGTTTATAATATAAGTAGACGTGTGGAAAAGACAGTGACAAGACTATTATCTTTCTTTAGCAGATAGGACAAACTGATCGACTGGCTAGTTCACAGTTAATAAGCAGTCTCTGGCAGAGCTTTATCACAGACTGTTTTTCTTCTCTGAGTATCAAGAGAGTGGGTTTGTAAAGAAACGTCAAGCAAAAAACAGCTTCCCTGTGTGGCAGAGCACTTAATCTGGTATGGAAAAAGACAAGGCATAATGAATCATTGGACAATAAACTTATTAAATTTTCTTTTTAGAGTAACTCCAGCATCAGCCATTGATCAATCGCAGTGATTAACTGCAGTGTATATTTGCAGAGGAACACTAAGAGTTGGTGAAGAATGGTCCCAGACGGTCTACGAAGAAAGAAATACTGAATATATAAGCTTTTGAATGCAGAAAAGTGCTAAAGTAATGACAGATGTAAATATATTTATTTGGATATATATTTAAAGGACCTAAATGCAGAGGTCCTAAGTGTAGTATGTTTTGACCTTCCAGTGAAAACAGGGAAAAAAGAAACAAAACTAGAATGAAATCCGGAGCAGGTATCAGCTTGTTATGAACCATGTTCAAAAAGGGATGTTAGAACAACATGGAAGAGTCTTGTATTTTAGAATATGAGGAATTGGAATCTTGGAAGAACTATCCCAAGTGAGATGACATGAGAATAGTAAGGAAGAAGAAATATAGAAAACTGCAGAAAAAGATCATGAAGGTGATTGTAGTGGTCATTTGGAGACATATAAATGTACTATGACAAGAAGACATGGTCTGTTTATGCGGCACATCATGTAGAAGAAGACATATTGCCTGTCTTTGCAGGTTTGTTCAGAATTCGAGCTGGAATAGTGTTACTCTTAGCAAATCAAATAACAAAGGTGTATGAAGTCTGAGGAAAAGAGCAAAAACTATTATGATGGCAGGATGGATAACCAGAGAACTGCAACCTTGTTTGGCTAAGTGTCTATCATGATGCCTGTAACACTATAATTGTTCATAGACATTGTGAAGGTTGAAACCCTAAAAAAAAAGAGGAATTGCAGAGGATGGTACCAGATAAAAGAAAGTAATGGGAAAATCATAGGGTGTATTTAGACCGATTTTCCAAATAGAAGCTGTTAGGCCAAGCAATTCATTCTCAGAGTAGAGGAAATAAAAAAAAAAAAAAATTAAAAAAAATATTGCAAATAGACTTAATGGATCAGATTCTGGTTTCACAGGGGACACACAATTTTTATGTCTTCTCTGGCTTCATTTTAATGGTGTACAGTTTCAGGAAACATAAATACTAATAACTACCAACCTACGTTATATCTTAATGTATTCTCCTTCTTTCCTTCACACAAGCTATAGACTGATCTATATTTCCAGTTTCTTAGTATATCAAAGTTTTCCCAAGAATGCATACATCAACTAATGTTTCACGATCCTTATTTTTTCCATAGTGGTCCTGTTTCTGCTTTGGATTCTGGATTTTGAGAATGGTTGAATACTATCTGGTGCCAGACTAAATTAACTCTCCTGTAGGACTGATTCTGGAGATGAAAGATATTCTATTTTTATCAAGTTAATTATTTTTGATAATAAAATTATTTTCAATTCAAAAAGCAAAACACAAGCTGTCCACTCAGATAAGCTCATCTTGTCAAGTAGTTTGGCCAGTTATTCATGTAGTTCATTAGAAAGCATCAGTGCATGTTCAGTAAGCCATTTTGTTTTGTCATTATTGCAGATTGTTCCATAGCCAGGTGCAAAAGGCTCAGATTTCTGAAAGAGGTTTTGTCAGCCCTGTGATTTGTTGGTATGCTATTTTACAGTACAGCTATAGCAAGGAGCTCACAGAAGTTCAAGATGTCAACATGATGGGCTGCTGAACAACCCACAAACTCAGAATCATACCAGACATGTTTATACAATAGTTCCTGTAAAGAGTCTGTAGACTATGCCAACAGATAAAATTAATCTATTGCTTCTTCAGTATATGGAAATTATATGGATTTGATCTTACCAGAAGCATACAAAGTAGCATGTTTTAAATGACTGAGATTTTGGACTGCGAAATCTTACAAAAAAAAAGAAACAGTTTTGCTTTATAAGCTATAATCGTATATTGCCCTTTGTAGAATGAGAAAATGCTGCCTTGTGATTGCTATTATTTTGACACTAAGAAGGAAATACCAAGACCCCATTAAAATTTATTGTTACAGAGAAATTACAAATAGGTTATGTGTGAGGATGAATTTCAATCAACAGTTTCATCAATGTGATGGCTGTTCCATTAACCGTCCCATTTTCATCTCACTAGCTTTTCAACAGAAAGAATTTACTGATCCCCTATGCACTTGGTTGAAATGAGGCTTCATTTATATTTTCACCACCAAAATACCAGCATGATTAAATTTTAAAATGAAAGGGGAATCAGGTAATTTTTATCAGTGAAAAAAAAAAAAACAAAAAAAAAAAAAAAAAAACCACCAAAAACAAACAAAAAAAACCCTCTATAAAGAGACCATTTGATTCAAAAAAAGAAACTACAAAGTTCTTTCTTACTATGCAACATAAAACACCGTAACCTCTTTAAACCTGCAATGCGATGCTGTTCAAAGCAAGTCATTAAGTACTGAAGTGATGTGATATTTTGGAGGAGTCATCTACTTAGCTGTATAAAACCCAGTGCGACCAGTTCTAGTGTCTCTGCCCAACTTTTCCTAGACAGCTGAGTAAATTTGCTTTAGTGAAGTATAAACTGAAGATTATAATGAGGCTTATTTTGATTTATGGTAGATGGCTCAGTAACAACTATCATGTCTCGTATGCAGAATGGGGCTTGACATATGTGATTATTATATATGCTTGTAGGTAAAAATAACAATTGAGAATACTGGTTGATCACATTTAATTTACGTTATGTTACTGTGCAGCCTTCAACACCAATAGCCTGTGTGCATGTGCGTGCATATATTACAGGAAGATAACCCATGCATGTGAATTGACAACGTTACTCTTGTACAGGAAAGGTGGCAATCTGCCACAAAGGGTTTAAAATTTCTAGAAACTAGGCCTATTACCAAATTATATCAACTCACAGATGGACAGAAGAAATTATCTACTTACTGTTGACGATGCCAGTGCACTGTGTGTATCCTGTGCACACAGAGATGTCTTTTAGATTAACCATGGTCTATTGAAGTGAGATTCTTATAGGTTTATAGGCTATTTACAAAACCGTGGCATTGTTTTTGCAGTTCTTGGAGGCATTCAGAGCAAATGGTGATAGTACAGAAAACACACAGAAGGACAAAAACCAATAGACATAGGGAGAAGGAGGAGTGAGAGAACCTGGAGGTTTCCCAAAACAGAATACACCTTTTTAAGCCTACCTCAAAAAAAAAACCAAACTGCTAACTGGCAGAACTTTGTAATGAGTTGGCATGTTCAGCACATTTACTTGATTTTTTTTTTTTTTTTCTTCTTTGCTGGATGAAGCATAGCTGAACCTTTTGGATAATGCCAAGCACAGAAACCAGCAAATACATTTTCACAGTGCTGCCTCAATAAGATACCCAGGCAATCATACATTTAAGGGTAATACGAAGTTGAAAAATAATCTTCAAAACAAAATATATATCACAGAATCACATTATCACAGAATGTTAGGGGTTGGGAGGGATGTCCAGTGATCATCAAGCCCAAGCCCTCTGCCAGAGCAGGACCATCTAGTCTAGGGCAGGTCACACAGGAACGTGTCCAGACAGATCTTAAAAGTCTCCAAGATAGGAGACTCCACAAGCTCCCTGGGGAGTCTGTTCCGGTGCTCTGGAACCCTTACAGTAAAGAAGTTCTTCCTCATGTTGAGGTGGAACTTCCTGTGCTCTAGCTTGTGACCATTGCCCCATGTCCTATCGCAGGGCATAAGTGAGAAGAGATTGCCCCTTCCTTCCTGACACCCAGCCCTCATATAATTATACACATTAATTAGATGCCCCCTAAGTCTTCTCTTCTCCAGATTAAAAAGCCCCAGGTCTCTCAGCCTCTCCTCATAAGGCAGGCATTCCAGTCCCCCAGTCATCTTCTTAGCCCTTCGCTGGACTCTCTCAAGTAGATCCCTGTCCCTCTTGAAATGGGGAGCCCAGAACTCCAGGTGAGGTCTCACCAGGGCAGAGTAGAGGGGCAGGAGAATCTCCCTTGTTCTGCTGGACACACTTTTCTTAACAATGCTGTCCCATGGACAACTTGTTGTCCACCAGGACTCCAAAGTCCCTCTCCACAGAGCTGCTCTCTAGCAGATCACCTCTTAACCTGTACTGGTGCATTTTATTACTCCTGCCCAGGTGTAGGACTCTGCACTTATTCTTGTTGAACCTCATAAGACTCCTCTTTGTTCAGCTCTCCAGGGTGTCCAAATCTCGCTGAATGGCCGCA
>NW_008583736.1:89199-108820 GCF_000691845.1 Merops nubicus | reverse complement strand
ACGGCACGGCCGCCGGGCACCTCGCTGCACGGGCCTGCGGGCGGGCCTGCCGTGCCCCACCTTCCTCCAGCACCAAAACAGCAGCTGTGCCTTTGTAGCTCAGCCAGCACTGCAGGTACCTGATCATGGGCATCGTTTCTGTAGGAAACACCAAATAAACATCTCTTTTCGTTCCCAGAAGGGGGTAATGAGCCATGGGCACAAAAAGCATCAGGCCCAGCAACGTGCTAGCACATGCAATTGTCCCTCGCAGCTTTGTCAGCTGGTGCAAACTGGACTGGAGCCAATGGAGTTAAAACACCCGAGAGAAGAAACAGGTTCCTAACGGGAGGGAGAATTCTCTGTGCGTGATGGATCAGAAACAGTTTTGCCCAACGTGATCATTTCGGTATGTACAAAGACTCACAGACTCTTAAGGGAGATGTTGGCAGCTCTTTGAGAAGTGGTCTAGTGGCTGAAGTTTAGAAAGCTATAAAAGCATAGTTTTGGTCGAGCTGACAAGCATCTTTGCATATTCCAGAGAACAACCCCAAGAGGGAAGCTGAATCCAAATGCCCCGCTCCCTGTGAGGGTCTACAAGTCCAGTGCTTCCAGCAGGATAGCAGTGATACAACACCACACCTCACAGAACCAAACACTCTCAAAAATTAATTATCAGGTTGGAAAAACAACAATAAATCACTGAGCTTAACTGGAATGAGAAACTTTAATATAAAAATGTGGCTGGCTAAAATCTTATTTGTTGGACTTGTGTTCTTCTCTGAAGAGTGTATCAGAGAATGAACTAGAAGTTATATGATAAGCCTTGGAAGTCCACTTGAAGAAAAAGAAAAGAGCAACTAGTGGAAGCCATATTTTTCACAAATGCCACTACTTGCATTACACGTACACAGTCACACTTTTGTATCTCCATCTGTGGCCCTGATTCATCTTTTTATTACTGACATTTTCTTTATGGCAAGGAAGTTTGAACAAAGCAGAGTTTGTACCCCTGTTGGAAGTATTTAGTCCACTCACTAACGTGAATGAAGACATCAAAGACTGCTTCTTTGGAAAGCCATCAGAATAGAGAACAGGGGTTCCCTTCTTTCTTCTGGCCTTGCACAAATATAGTCCAATACACTCCCAAATCCTTACATAAATCTTGTCCAAAAGACTTCTAATCAGAAAAGAAAACAACAACCCTGTATTTCTCACACCATAAAAAAGACCACCTTGGGAAAAGAACAATGCAGTCACAGAGTGGTGTGGGCTCTGTTAAGCGAGTTCACATTGAGCAAGTGTTAGCTGTTCAAAGAATTAACTGAAATGGGGCAGTAAGTGAGCGTCTGTTCCTTGTCACCGAACTCAGGGCTATGGCAGGGAGCAGAAAAAGAAGTTATACAAGTTTTTATCAAGGAAATAAAGAAAAAAAAACGAAGCAACTTCACTGTCCCCTAGTCTGGATTATTCTCTTAGAAGGTGAGTCTAAATACCAGTCGTTGCTGTTCCAGGTTGCCTTTCCAGTCACAGAACGAATCAGCAGCAGAATGTGAGACCCAAGATACAGACCAGAAGGGACTCTTAACATTGCTGGAACTATATTTTTTGTAGCAACACCTGTATTTGGCTAGAGATATGCTATTCACACTCTTTATATATTCCTTTGCATTTTATTTGTGGCTAAGTGGTAAAGTAAGAAGTAATGCTGTTATTTTTAACGTGCATATTTCAAGTGGGTAAAAGCTGTTTCACAGTATTCTGTGCCTGGGACAAATCCTTCTGTGATTAGTTGTGACCAAATCCAGAAGAATGATACATAAAATTACTTCTTTATTACAATGCATTAACTGTTTCCTAGGTGCTGACAGAGTCAGACCCCCAGGGCCCTTCTTTTGGTCTGTCACAAAGAGTGCTGGCTTCAAACTAGCAAACAGAGGAATGTACTGGAACTGCTCAAAGAGAAACACGAGTGCCAGTGATGGAGAAGGGACAGAATTCACGTTTCCTTGGGACTGGGAAGAGGCAACACTACAGTAAAAGCAAACGGCCTTTCAGGAGTACAGATTTCGGTTATCCAGAGAGTTGTTAGGTAACATTTCCTGGAAGGCTGACCAAGGGAAAAAAAGGAATTGTAAAAGAAATTATGTAACATGAAAAAAAAATTATATTAAAGGTGCAACTGCAAACTTTCCAGGTGCAGAAGATGGTCAGAAAGCAGAGTAAGTGATCAACTTGGTTAGGGCCCTTTGATCCCAAACACAGGAGGAAATTATACAGGAAGCAAAAACTACGTCAGAGTACCAAAAATGGATTTTCAACAGCACACATCAGAAAGGCCAGAGAAATTTTAGTCCTAGCGACCACTGCTTGTGAAATCAATCCTTCAGTGCATTAATTATTTAGTGCTTTTTGCAAAAAAAAAGTGGCTGACGATTGAAAAGAATGGTTCTATATGAAGTGATGTTTTCTTTAACAGCCTAGAAGATGGAATAGAGAGATTTCCATGAAGCTGAAGGGAAATGCAATAAGTTAGAATAGAAATTAAAATTATCTCCAAAGTTGGTCTTGATAAAATAAAGAAATGGTCTGCAAGAAAAATCAACAGGGACAATTTAAATGTACTTCATTTGTGGAGGACTCATCAATAACTTTCAGAAATACAAGAGAAGGACTGCTGGCGTAGAAGGAAGTATAAGGCTTATAAAGGAATCAACAATAGCATATTGTTGCTGAAGTGAGCAAACAGTCCAGATACAGGTGTATAATCTGTAAATACATGAAGCAATCCTGATGCTTTACTTAGTGCTAGGGTCTCACCAGGGCACTGCGTTTGGTGCTGGATGCTGAGGCTGGAGGAGAGCCATGACAATTATCAGAATTCTAGAGAACATGACATGGAAACAAAGATAGGAAAAAAAGTGGACCCCTTTTAGCATAAGAGAGGATGATATTGTCCAGGAATGAAGGACCAGGACAACCTTCAGGTACATAAAAGGCTGCTACAAAGAGTTAGGGAGAAATCTGTTCTCTGTGCTCCTTATGGATAGGGCAAGATATTGTAGATTTAAACACTGGAAAAAATATTTTATCACGAAGGATCTACAGCACAGGAACAGATTTGCATAGACAGGTTGTGGCAGCTCCATAATCTAGTTCTCTGATAAAGACTAGATGAATATTCATCAGGAATGACCTGCTACAGTTGACCCTGCCCTGGAAGAGTTGCCATTCTACTGGATGCTTCCTGGTTGCCTCCAGCCTTACAGTATTCTCATAGGAGTGGGATCTTGACCTCCCCAGAGTCAATACCAGAGTCCCACTGACTTCCCACAACTCTTCACATGCCAGGCAAGCTCTCATAAATGGTGCTGCCTCATCCTACTGCAGCCAAAGCTTTTTCTTGTCTTAGGGGACTATATTTTGTGAGGATGGGGTTGTTTATAAGCAGCAGAACTGCAATCAGAGGATAGGAGACAAAGTCCCTACTCTCTGATAGCTGACTCTTGCCTCACCCATTTCACCACGTCCTTACTGCTTGACCCTACACTGTTTTTTCAACAATAAAGTTAAAGGCTGAACAAACACTCATGACAACCCGTTTCAGGGAGCAGCAGGGGTGAGGCTAGACAGACAGCAGCCTCACTGACAAGGGGTGCAGCACTACAGCACCCTGAAACGACGAGCAGAGCAGGCCCTGTGGCTGTAACCAGGGTTGTTCTGGTTCACCAGACGAGGCTGTAGCAGTGAGGCAGAGCTGAGGTCACGTCAGGATGTCAAGTCTGGAAGTTGGAGCCACTATCCAGATCAATGAGGCAAGTGCCCAGGCACAGGGACCAAGGGTGTGTGCCTTAACATGAAGAGAGCTCCTCAGCAAAAGGGACCAGGACCCCACTTCCCACAGCCTTTTATCATCCACCTCTTTCCCCAGCAGTGACCCTGAGTCCTCCAATGGCACCAGATCCGAGCTGGCCTCAAGCACCAGCTGCCAAACCCCGGTCAGTGCCTTTACAATCCAGATAAAAGCATCTGTTGCACAGTTGGCACAGCATCAAAAGAGTAAATTCCCCAGAATTACAGACCTTTATTGCATTTTGAAGGCCAACTATGCACCGATGTAAGAAAGGCCACTGATAAGCCACAGCCCCAGAGAAAACAATCCCAAACACATATTTTCAACCTCAGTGATTGGTTTTAACCAACTCTCTCTCTTAAGGCTATTGCCACAAGAAATAAGGATATGTTGGGTTGGCTCCTGTTTGGTTTAAAGGGAAGGTTAGCAGTGACATTTCTGATACTCGTTTCTGGCTTCCACAGGCTCCAGAGACCAGGTCTGCTAACCACAACTCTCTTGCTGACACATTTTCTGTACCGTAGGCTCCAGTGCTACCTCCATTACCTCCCTGACTGTAACTGGGGCTGTTACCACTTCTTGTTGCTGCAGCCCCTTCCTTGCATTAGACTGTCCAGAAGCAAAGGACCACCTGAGAACTGGCCCAAAATTTTCAGTATTTTTATTTGTGTTTTACAAACTCCACAAAAGTATTGAAATTAAAACCCTTTTATGGTTAACTATTAGGAAAGGTTTATTTGGGAGCACTTGAGCCATCATGCTGAAGTGTTTGACTCTAGCCTCGCTGACAAAATTTGCCTGTGTGTGCGCAAGGGAGTGACAGCATCAGCTAAGTCCATCCCACCACTGACCCTACCAACAGCTCTGTCAGTTTTGGAGATTGTAATTGCATGATCATCTCCATCAGATGCTTTCACTGACTCATGGGTTACAGACTATGAGGTAGTGTCTCTGCTTTCTGGATTGAATTAGCCACTGGGGTGGCTCAGCCAGATGGTTAGCAGAAGCATCTGCTTAATTCTGGAGGTTAATCTCTTTGAATCCCACCCTGCACGTCATCCAGCCTGTGTTCCTTTCCTTCAAGGATGTTTCTGAAGAGCTGTCTCTTCTGGCCAGGCAAACAGCCGTTGCACAGCTCTCCCTATGACTGGGGCAGAATGACATGCTTTTGTCACCATGCTCTGCCTTTTGCACCAGGATATTAAACTCTCAATCAGGGAAAGATATTTCATCAGCCTTACAGAAGGTTCCTGCCGCCACTTCAGGATGAGCACTCTTTTGGCCATTGGGAGAACAAGAACTGAGGGACAGAAAGAAAGGAAAGGAAGTAGATACACAGAAGAAAATTGATTAACCAAGGTGAGTTTTCTGTGCCACTGAAATGCTGGGGTTTGAACCCTGAGCCCCAAATTAAGGTTGCCATATGGGTGATCCCCACAGCCCTTCATCCAGAGGGCGAGTTTGCCTTAGAGCTTCCCCCCAGGGTGCGGCCGGCCCGGCAGGGAGAGCCAGAAGGGAAATGAGCCCCAGGGGTCCCGCCGGGAGCTGACAAAGGTCAGGGCTCTGCTGGGGGATAAAAGCTGGGAGCACTGGCAGGGAGTCAGGAGTGTCTGTCTGTGGAGTGCACTCCCCAGAGCTGCCTGGTTCAGGGCAGACCTCCTGACTCTCCTGGAGCTGGGCCCTGCTCTGTTTAGACTTTTGTGAACGCGGGCGGGTCGGGTGAGAGTCGCCCTGTGGGCACCTTTCTCTGCTGTGTTCAGCTGCTGCTCTGGCTGTTTCCCATGCCAGCAGTGGGAACCTCGGGTCTCTGTTTGTACCCCCAGTGATCATTCATGGAATGTCCTTCTTGTCTACAATACAGTCTGTGTATTGGATTCTCTTTCTGCTGGTGCTATCATTTTTGTTGGGCCTGGTCATTGGCAAAACAGCCACCCACACAAGGACCTCACCCAAGATGACAGACATCCTTTGTTCTCCCTGATTGCAACTGAGTCAACATTCATTTAAACATAAACCTGTACCAGGTCAGATACTGGCTCCCTGCAGAGTTGGGCAGGGGCTCCTGGGACAGAGTCTCTGCAGTGGCCTTCAGCTACTTGGGATAAAGTTTGCTTTTTGTCTGTTCCAGACAACACCTCTGCCTTAAATACCTAGGGATGTTTCTGGTTGCCTGCTGGCAAAATGGCAGTGGAAAGAAATTTGTTAAATTAGCACTTCTTGCTGCCAGAAAACTTCCTGACTGCAAGGTGGAAATGTGAGAAACCTCTCACTCTGCACACAGGGCTAGCACACTCAGCTGCTGCACTCCTCTGGAAAAAAACTGCTGTAATTTTAAACAGAAACCAGAGAGCTCTGACAAAGCCCGTAGGAGACTCCTGGAACTTTTAATCAAATCGTTATTATATTTCTATGCTCTTGGACTTCTACTGTTAGCCTGCATTATTCTTCTAGCAAAGGCCTTATCCTGATATCCAGGCAAGCTTCCCATTGACTGGGATGGGATGGCAAGCAATGCACTGTGTAAAGGACAGGAGCTCTTACAGAAAAGGGTGTTTGGATTTTTTTGGGAGGGGTCTGTTTTTCCAAACAGGATTTTATACCCACATTTTTACCATGTTTTTCTTCTGGCAAATTTCTGGCAGCTGCAAACTCCATTCAGGGAAACAGAGACCTCATTTAAAAATTAGGAATTGTGTTATTTTCTATAAATAATAAGGTTGCATGCATCATTTTATTCATTGTACAAGAGCAAGCTATCTTCCTTTAGACTCATTCTCCAAGTGTCTCAGTCCTCAGCACAGCACAGTCGGGCTTGGCCTTGGGGCTCTGATGGCTGTCCATGCTTAGGGAAGAATTGCAGGCCTGCACCCCATCACAGCTGGTGTGGCAAGCAGCACTCCAGATTTATCAGTTCCTGACATGTGAATCAGATTCTCTAAAGTTTATCAGAGAAGCAACCAACAAAAACTACAGGAACCAAAACACTTCTTTGCAGGCTGAATAAAAAGGAATAAATAACAAGGTCACCTCATCAACCCAAACTTCAGTGTAGTCATTTAAACAGTGGGCCTGTGAACCATGAGGTTGAAGGCAAACTACTCCAGTCAATGGAAAGACTTCATTAAGCTGAATGGCTTCATCTCAAGCTTTTACTGGATAGAGCTCTAAAATATTTCCACCAGAAGTTCTGCAGGCTATTTCAGTCTACCCAAGCTGTAGGGAAGGAAACTAGGAAACAACAGCTGGCCAGACCAGCAGAAGATCCATAAATATGGGCAACTGAAATGCAACAGGAGTTACAGTCTCACTGGTAGAGAGCTGAGGTATGGGCAGTAGGTTCAGCTGGAGCCTGGAGGCTGCTCTCCAGTGGCTGTTTGGCTGTACTGATTCACCACTCTGTGTTTGGACGTTCTGCAGGGGTCACAGTGCTTTTTAAAAATAAAATTAAATGAACCCTAGGTGGGGTATTGGTAAAACAGCAAATTATAGCTGGAGTGCTCAAAAGACTTAAGGAATAAAGCATGAAGCATAAGGCATCCCATTTCTGTTAAAAGGAGGGCCTCTATTTTTAATTTTTTAAAAGCAGCTATTCGGCCTGCCAACAAGATGTTTGTACCTTTGAATCTGCATATCAGCACATAATTTATTAAGTAACAGTTAGTTCATGTTAATGAAACAAAGCATTCAAATCAGTTACAAAATGTGTAAGTAGGAGTGATTCACCTTTTCGGTCTGTAGGGTCTGAAGCTCATTTTAACACCAGCCTTCCCTTTTTCCTCTCAGCTGTGAAAGCAGCAGTTTATATTGCTGTGTTAATCACGGGAGCTTTCAAACTGTGGTTTGGAAAACACGACACATCTGCAGGATTTGTGCAAATTAGGGGATTATAACAGGACCTTTTTTTTAAATGGAAACCTGGAAAGGAGCGTGCATGCAGGAGGCAGAGCTGGGCCCGGGCTGGTGTCTGCTCCTGTGCATTCCCCTCTCCTCTCCTCTGCAGCAAGACACGGCCCTGCGGTGACTCTTCTCACCTGGGTGACACTTACATTCTTGCTGGCTTGCAGGATCATATTCTCAGAGCTAAAAAGTAGTTCTCAGATACTAAAAAAGAACATGTGTTTATCAACAGATGCAGTCACATAAACAAAAGTAATCGTTCTCTGCCTCTTTGCCATTCAAATAAAGATTGCTTGCTTTCCTGGAAGCCAAAACACAAACTGTGCTTTAGCCAAATAAAAGTTATTGAGCTCAACAAAGCAACTGAGTAGAATTTAGTGGCCTGCAACTTACAAGTTACACCATATCATCTAGTCCCTTTTGGCCTCCAGTTCTACAAACCTAAATGGAATTTAAGCCCTGCTTATTTTTTCTTTTTTTAATTAGAACATTGGTGAGACTGGAGGGGCCTGTGCAGCTTCAGCCCTGGGGAGGTGTGGATGGCTGGCTGGCTGTATTTTTGTTGGGTAAAAGACTGCCCCTTCTGCATTGTGTTTGGCTTCATTTTTGAGGTGGTTGGACACCCAGTGCAAATACAAACTGGCCTAGAATTTGTTTCCACTTTCTATCCTTCCCTTCTCTCAAACAAAAACTGGGATTCAGCTTGCAGAACTTTGCAGGATTTTTGGGCAGGGTCTGCAAGGCCATTCACTAACCAAAGAGCACAGTATATAAGGAACATGCAAGATGCATCCAGAAATTCTTTGGGATATATTACTCCGACTCAATACCTCCAGTCAAGAAAGTTAATGATTATTTCCAAGTTCCTTCTGCCAGACTGCTCTGCAATCGCTTCATTGCATATATGCTGATTCAGGAGAGAGACCCGAGAGGCCTTTCAGGGAAGATCCCCGTAGAGAAGAACATGAAAATAGATCAAGGCAGGTATTGAAATACACAGTTTGGGTTCCAAATGTAGCTTCCGGGTCAAACTGACACAGCAGAAACCCTGGCAATAATGAACTTGGCTTTTTAAGTCGCCATCCAAATTCAGCTTCTTACTTGGATCTTGTCAGCTCTTGAAATCTTATTTCAAATTGATTTGCTCAAAAACTGAGAAGGATTTACCATGTGACAATCGTTAAGCATCCAGCTTGGCTGTAAGGCAGAACTGGCCTGATACAAAGCCTGCTGAGAAATCAGTGGGATACTTTATTCATGGAGCAGTTACTTCATCACAGTTCCACCTACTTAGCAATAACCAAGTGAAGAAAATGTTTGAGGACTTGTTACCTGCTGCTCATGCCAATATGTGTTCTCTATACAATACTCTCCTCTGGAACCCTCTGTGTTAAAACTACTACTGCAGCACACTGAGGATGCCATAAGAAACACCCAACATCTCCTTCAGCGTGGACTTCATTCAAAAATCAATGTCAGGTCATAGTTTTAACATCTTCCCTGGAATTACCAGGACTTCCTTCAGGACTGAGTTCTGTTATTCAAACAGAATATTCTGCATTTACTCTTTGCTTTTTTTCCAGGAGGAAACAGAGCAATTGAAAACACACAAGACCTGCCAGAGAGATAAGACCACTGCCATTTTCAGTAGTAAAAGCTTGCTAAAACTTTGGTATTCTGAATAATATTACGAAGTCATAGAGGAAAACAGCTGGAAGCCCTGGCGTAGCAATGCTTAGGTTTTGGAAGCTTAGGAATTTCTACCACTTGCAAAATTAGTAGGCTGGATACATTTTTGCACCCTGGCTGCAGGACGCCAGTTGTGAGTTAGCTGGGTGCAAGCTGGTCTAGTATCTGCTGCACTGCCAACACTGAGCAGCAGCATGTAGGGGAATCCCTTCTGTTCCCTGGTTGTCACCTCCAGACTCTCTTCCCTTCCTTCCTGCACAGGCATCTCCTTGTATGTGAGCAAGGGGCACACGCCCACACCCCCCTCTTCCTTCCGTGTCACGAAGGAGGCACCTCCCTTACCCTGCAGCCTGCCCACTCCTGAGCTGGGGTGCCCATTTCTGCAGTTCCCTCAAGGGACTACAAGACCCAATTCTCTGTGAAATGCATTGTGGAGCCTCAGGGAATCGCTGAGGTTTGCGGGTTACTGATCAAGAACAAATAACATCTGTAATTTTTCAATATGGATAAGTAGCATGTGACTAATTATTTCATTTTTGAGAGTGCCTGGAGGATAAGCTAGAGACCTGGTTTTCAAGACCACAACCGAGACTCAGAGAAATGCAAAAATAAAAGATCTATATTCTGTAAAAGTTGAACTCAGTGTCATTAATCATTAACAGACTAGTACCCATAACATTTGGAATAAATATGTAGCAGCTTCTGTGAAGAGTACAAAATAACTCTTGATATAGCTGCAGAAGCATATTTTATTTAACCTTAATTTAAAAACCACATGTTGTTATGCACAGCCCTTTCTATTCATGCTCGTGAATATTATTGAGATGATATGTTCTGTCTGAATCAGAATTTCATTACAAAACAACGTGTCAAACTTAAAACCTTCGTATTTTTTTTTCTCACCCTTAAAATATGCATTGCCTGTTAAGAACCATTTCTCAGCAATATCAGCCCTTACAATTTTTCATCTAGTTTGAAAAATAAAGTGAACAGTGTGGCAAAGTAGAATAATCATCATACTGCAGCTACAAGCCTGAAAAGTACTATCAATAATTTTTTTTAGGAGTCAAAGTGAACTGCCCTGAAAAGAACAGTGGGAAAAAAACCAGATGGTCCAGCCGGCCTGAACAGGTGACCTTCACCTGCAGACTCCAGAAGGTGGTTTGGTTTTGGTTTTTTTAATGAAGCAGGTGAGCTGGGAAGTTCTGGGATGCTGCAGTGACCAGTGTAGCATCAGCCCTTGCCCTAGACAGAGAATTTGTTCAACATCTTCTGAATGGTCTAAATTAATTAGGGGTTGGTATTCAATGTTCATCAGCAAAATAGCTCCTTGTGAGGCCAGCAGATCTAGGAATGGTCACACAGTCCTAAATAAATTTTGGAAAAGGAAATTCTCCTAGATACTTTTTAAAGGTACTGCACACTTACTGAAAACATAAACAGACTCGGGCCTAAACAAATGCTTAAGCAAAGGTAGACAAGAAGAAATAGCAGCTCCATTTCCTTTCCAAAACAGCAACAGATTCTCCTAGGTACTGAAATGTTTTTCCATTTTATCTAGAAGTTCGACTGTGGAATATGTGATGTTCTCTCTCAAGTGATTTGTAGCAAAGGTTTGAAGTGTTTTCTACAGCAGATGTGGGCCGATCTCTGCTCCTGTAGGTCCCTTCCCAAGACTTCAGGGAACACAGCGCAGCTCTGCAGCGGGGTGCAGAGGTGTCAGCTGCCCCAGCTCCCCTGGCATGGCAGCAGGCCATGGCACGTGCTGCACAGGCTCTTCAGGAAGCCTGGCACCAGAGTGCTGGTGGAGAGGCCGAATCCCCCCTCTTTGAAGGGGTGGAGGGGTTAGATTTCAGAAAGAAGCTGGATCGTCCTTACTAGTGGGAGGCTCCCAGAGGAAAAGGTAGTCCTTGGAAGGCTCCTCTTGTTTATTATACAAAGCTGCCACCATGGTTCATTGCTCATAGGACTTCTCACTTTAGCTCTGTTCTCCTCCTCTTCCTGCCCCACAAATCTTGGTATTTATTTCTTTTTATGCCTTTAGTATAAATGGAAATTGTATGGTCTAAATCTTGTTATTTCAAGATTTCCAGTAGAGCAACATTAAAAGGAGACTGAAATTGCCAAGTAGCCAGTGTAAATTGGTATTTTATATTTTCCTTCAGTTCTTGGTGGTGGTAGTGGCATTAGTACCTTGAGTAGGTCTCCTCTATAGAGTAACCCCAAAAACCCAAACTAAAAAAAACCCTAAAAATAGAGCCTTTCAGATCCCTACCAATGTGGTTATGTGAAGTGATATTTCCAAGTTTTTGTTTATATTTCCTTTCTGTTTCATATACTGCTGTAATTATTTGCTTTCATGACCTATATCCTTTCATCTTGTGCTATGCAAATACAAGTTTAGTGCATGCACATTCCTGTGGTCCCCTCCCTGCAGCCCCCATGGTGAGCCAGGTGTATTCTGCCCCTGCCTTTGCAGACAATGGCTCAGTCTCATTACATGGGTTAATTCTGGGTGGGCAGGGGCTTGGCCAGTGCCAGAGTCTCTATACAAGCAGGGGTTCAGCCGGTGGGTTTTAGTTGGGGTGGGACCGAGCCCTCAGTTTGTCACTGGTTGGCCACGTGGGGCTCGCCCCGGGGCAGTGTATTCTGTACCCAAAGGCAGCTGTGAACATGCACACTACCCTGGCAGGCAGTGATGGGTCAGACCCTGGGTGCTTCCTGGAGATCTGGCCAAAAGCAGGAGACAGAGACAAGCTACAGCAGGGGTCTGAGAGGTCCATCCAGAAGAGAAGCTGCCTACAGCAGAAGTCAGAGGTCCAACCAGAAGACATCTGGAGGCAGGACAGGCACCTGACACACCCATGATGCTGCTGAGGCAGGGTCTGGGTGCTCAGGCCTGCATGGGAATGGGTCACTTGTGCCATGGGCAGAGGTGTGGGTGGAGGTCCCAGTGGAGATTGGTCAGGGCTGCTAAGGCTTGTTGGCCCAAACCCTGGTGCTAGATGTCTTCTCAACCAAAGGAGGGGTAAACTAGAGACATCGACATCACAGACTGCTCAGCCCCACTTTCCAGTTCTGGCACAGAAATAGTTCTGCTGCCCGTGTTTTCTTCTGAATTTTGCCTATTGCCCCATTTGAAATGGATTCGACCTCACAAAAAAATGGATCCAACCTTCTGAAAAACAATCCAAACATTAACTTATGAAGCTCTCATTTCCCCCTGGCTTCCTCTGTGTAAATACAGGTGTTTCATGTTTTCCCCCTTTCTGATTTCTTGTACAGAAAGGGCATTTGCCAGGGTGAACAGTAGTTTCCCCCGGGAATGGTGACTACCTAACCTGGCTTAACAAAACCCTGACAAATCAGAGAATTGCCTTTATCTCTCAAAGATGACACGATGCCAAAAGCAATACATGGACAATGCAGCACTTCTGAAAGAGGGCTCACTTTGCCATGTGACACAAACTACGTATCTTTAAAAGCAGCAAAACAAAGATAAGATTAATTTGCTCATTTCTTGGGAATTACCCTTTCATAGAAAATAAAAGTTCAAGTGAAGGTTCATGAGTGCTCTGGTATAAAGTCAACACTCCCACCTACTGGTCTCATCTAAGAGTTTTATCTTTTCTCATCCTCTTTTTTACCTTTTTTTTTTTAAGGTTTTCCCTTCTTTTCCTTTTTCTGTCTCTCTTTTTTTTTAATGTTTCATTTTCTTTTTCTATTTCTGCTTTTCTGTTTTTCTTTGTTTTGCTTCTTTTTTTTCTTTCCCATTTCAGATTGAAGTTCCAGTTTTCCATTGAAGGTTTTACAGACTGACACAGGCAGAAATAACTGCCCTCCACGCACCCCAAAAAATAACGCATAGTATTGGAAACCACACATCTTTAGAATGGCATATTTTTCTTTCCTGACACTTGTGAAATAACTGACGGGTGCTCAGGTGTTTCACTGTTGTGAATGGAGCAGCTTTCATCCAATTGCTGCACTCTAACTGAACAAGTAATACCGTGGAACTGCCATTGTTCTCAAAATGAGGCACACCACCCTTGAGCTCAGTTTGCAGGGTCACCCCATTGTACTGAAAACCCTGCTTGGCATTTTGCTCCAAAAGCCAGTAAAAATATTGAGATACTTTTTATATGAAGGAAACAGTATTTTGCCTGAAAGCACTTCAATGATTTTCACTCTTATTTTCTAGTTTTTTGAAACTCTTGGAAGAATAAAAGTTATTTTTAGAAATGTGAGAGGAGAAACAAACACCATTTAAAAATGCCTCCTAATCATTTGTTTATAATTTAATAGTAACTGCTGCAAGTGGCTCTCTATTATTGTTTGTGACATTAGTGCCCATGATGGGCTCCAGGCAGGGAGCAGAGAGGGATGAGATGACTTGCCCAGATCTGCACTGCATCAGAGCCAGCCGGGCGCCCGGACCCTGAGCTCTGCCCAGCGCCCACGGCCGGACCCTGGGTCGGTGCCGCTGCCCTCCCAGCCAAGGGGCACATCCCAGTGGCCTCCACAGCCCCCTGCTGGAACCAGCCACGCTCTGGGGCACGGACTCCACCGGGAGCAGAGTGCTGATGCCTCATGCACTGTTTCCCTCAGAGCACCGAGCTGCCTGTAGAAGGTAGCTTAACCACCTGAGAGCCAGACTTCCAAAGCTACCCCAGCATCTAAACGCACAAAAGACCATTGACTGGGATTTCCAGTAGCACCTCCCTGTTTGGCTCCTCTGGGATAGCCATTCAGCAGGTTTGGGCAGCTCAGTGCTTTTCACAGCCTGACTGGGTTTTTTCACTGGGAAGAGAGCCAAAAGGAGGCCTCCCTATCACAAGTATGGCTTGCACCCGGTGCCAAGGGGTGGCAGGGCTTCTGCATGCCTCCTCATCTCCCTCACCTCGTGGCTGCCCCAGAGTCCCAGCTTCTACTCTGCTAGAACCATGCAGATCTCTGTTTTGAGCAGGTTATGCCATCTACAGTTCCCCACGTGTGGGCTTTTCTGATCTGCTTTGGAATTTGTGATGCCCATTTTCTAGCCTGCTGTTTCCCGAGGAACAGCACTGGCCCAGCAGATGGAACAGGCACGCTGTCTCGCTCCCACCACCTCCAATGGCCTGGTTTGGTTTTTAACAGCCTGAACAAGTGCTGCAAGTGGGATGTGATGTCCACCCACCCTTGCCAGCTGCAGGAGCTGAAGGCGTGCGGGCCCTGCAGGGAGTGCTCAGGGCTGCACAGGCTCTGCACCAGTCAAGACAGGAGTGCCTGGGGTGACAATATCACAGCCTCACATGCACTTAACCTCTCATGACCATGTGATAGCAGGGTGTCTACATACAGCCCAAATCCAAAGCTAAACTCATCCACTGACCCCTTCCCACCAGAAAAGGGCACCAGGGAAAGCAAAGGAGACCTGTGGGCCTACATGAGAACAGATTCAGTGAAACAGCCAAACTAATACCAACACCAGCATAAAGGCTCTAGAGTCATACTCACTCCAGCAAACGTACAGCAGTCACAACAAGTGGGAAAGCATCCTCAGGAGCACAGCAGCCAGCAAGCCTCTCCAGGGATGGGAAGAAGGAGGAAGAACAGGACCAGAGCCACAAGGCAGCCCAAGCAAGAGAACCTCTGTCCTTGGCAAACTTCCCCCTTTATACTGAGCATGGGGTCCATGGAACGGGACACACCTGTACCCAACTCAGGTCAGCTGCCCTGGCTGACTCCAAACTGTTAATGGCCTGCAGACCATGGCTGGCCCAGGATTCTATCCCACAAAACCAGGATATTTGGCTTCTTCTTGCTTAAATATTAGTTTTGTTCTGATGGAAGTGATGTGAACTGTTCTTTCATGTCCTTGATGCCTTTAGTAACTGTTTAGGCACCAGTTGTTTAGTGGCCCAATACAAGTGGTCCAACAATCCCACCAAAAATCTCTAACCTGGGTAGACATTTTATTGACGTTAAAAATGTCAATAGAATAAGAGTGTTTAACCATCTCAACAGGCAAGGCTTCCCTTACCTCTGCTGTGTCAGTAAGTCTGCTGGTCTGGATAAAGTGTCTCTAACTCTGGGTCCCTGCTGGGTGCTGTGGGCTCAGTCTGCTGAGCACGCCCAAGAACAGGGAGGCTGTAGAAATAGTGTACAGGGTGGATAGTCCTCCAGCTGCATTAATACAATATTGGTTAGCAATGTTTATATATCTAAGATTTATCATGGTAAGACTGATTTTAAACTTAGATTTATTGTGCAAGAAAATGAAGAGAAATCAGTCATGCTGTCAGTCCAGATTCACTTCCTTGCACTTTTTCTGCTGAACTGGATAGCCCCCTGGAAATACATATTTCTTAACCAGAAATGTCCTTCAAACTTAGCCCTGATGCCAATGTGAGGCTTAGCTTCATCAGCTAAATTTTTTATGCTATGCAAAGCTCCAGTATTTCTGGCCCGATGGGACGGGAATCCCTGCCCCTTTTCAAAAGAAAGAAGCCTGCCCAGCCACGTTCTCTCATTCAAAGGAACACATTAAAAGCCCTGAGCATGGATTACTGCTGTACAGTTGAATTCCCCACTCTCCTGCTGTATAACAATCTTTTAGCTCAATACTTTGAAAAAGAAATCTATACTGAGAAGTGCATATTTCACTGCAAACACTTCTTTGTGAAGCCACAAGGATTTTTTTGCATTTAACTGCCAAAAACCAGCAGAAAGTTTCCTGGTTCAAGGAAGTCCAGACTTTACAGTACAAGCATGCACAGATATGGGTCACAAACAACTTCAACTTAGTCTTTCATTGACGTTTTGGAATAAATGATGCACTACCATACTTGTGGTTTCAAATGAAATACGGCGATTTTTAAAGATATGTGTGGGGTTTTTTTCATATCGCCTTTGGCTTTAGTGAATCTGAATCACTCCATTTTTGCTTATGGAATGAATACTGGGGCTACCTTGAGGTGGGAAGTCAGTTGCCATTGAAACACCAGGGCAACCTAGAGGGGAAAAAATCCTCATCTGAAAAAATTATTTTAAATCTACCCAGTTCTAAAACTACCAACTTTGCCTATAGTCTTTTGGAAATGTTAAATTAAATAGAAAAGAGCAGAGACAGTGAAGTTAACTGGTGGGATCGACACAAATGAAATTGTTTAGTCTCGAGTCTGACAGGGATGTCCATCAGTTTTCAGTAAACAAACACAGTGGATATTATTTCTAGGCAGGCTATGTCAAGTTTTCTGCGTGTGGGCATCTGTGAGGGCTCATCCGTCACACGGGCGGCGGTGTGAAAGGTTTTAATGGCCTCCTGAATCTCCTCCTCTGGCTGGCGCAGCGGGGTGCCTGCCAAGCTCAGTCACCCAGCCGAGCAGGTCCGCTCGCACCGCACACAGCCACAGCTCCGGCCGAGGGACGGCGGCTGGCGGGCCCTGGGCAGCAGCTCTGCCCTTCACAGCACTTCCTCCTCAGGGCAGGGCAGGGCAGTGCCTTCCCTCTGGACCTCGCAGACGCTGGGTTTCCTCAGCCCTTGCATCTTTTACCATGGTCCTGTTTTCCCATTGTGTTTGCTGTCTGGACAGGATGTTCTACCAGAGGAAGTGCTCCTCACGGAAAAGGCATCAATTAGTTGTCCAACTGACCTCCATTGCTACTAACTACCATGCAGACATGAGGTTGATTTATTTATTTAGGTATGAACTTACATTTGTTTTATTGTTTTGCAATACGAGTGAAGCAGCAAGTCTTCAAAGTTGCTGACTAAAGCAGGCAATAATGCAAATTGCCATTCCCACAATATATTGTCAGCTATTTACTTTATATGTAGGAGAGCCTTTGAATGGAAGAAACATTTAGAAGGGCATGGCTGGTCGACAAGGTTAATTAATTGCTGTGTTGGCAGGCAGCTTTGTTCAAGAAGGTCATGATGCTGTAATCATCTGAGACTTTAAAGGTTTTGTTGAGGAAATGGGTCACTGAAAAAACACAGGATTTTAAATAAATTTTTTGATAAATAAAAGAGAGGGGAGAATCTTAGCAATTTAGAGTAAATGCCAGTAATCAGGAATACGATACATTAACACACATACATGTTTTGGGTTCATTTCCTCTGAATAATTTACTCCAATGCATAGGAAAGCAAACATTAGAACATCACAGGCAATTTTTAAAAGATCTCTTGGTCCCTGGGCAGGGTTCTGGCAGGCAAGGGGAAGCTCGGCTTGATCACACAGCATGCATTATGAACTGCATCTGATTCATGGCTTTCCACAACAGTGTCCAAGAAAGAGACTGGTTGGGCTATTCTTTTTTCTTTTTTTTTTTTTTTTTGGGGGGGGGACATACAACACAGAGCATACAACTTCATTTTGCAAGGGGTCTCAGCCACCTTAGCATTGTGATTTTCCTCACCCAGTTGACCAAGAGCAGAGAGGTATTTGCCTCTCCCAAAGGTAACGACTGGAGTACAGAGCTCTCTGGTCTAATCTGGGATAGCTGGGCCTTTGCTCACCTCTGTCTTCCGGGCTCTTAATTTCTTTCCCTCCATTTAAAATACTCACCTGTCCTCCTTTTTTTCTTTATTACTGCAGCAGCTGAAATCACCACTCTGCCATGGTCATGGCAATGCAAAACAGCTTCTTCGAAGATGGCAGCTCCATGGATGTTACTCAAGCATTTGAGAAAATGAGCAAGTGAAAATCTGTGGGCAATGCCACTTGACACCCCACACCTACTGCAACTGGGAGAAGAAAGACCCTTTGTGAGATAACCAAGATCCGTAACACTGAAGCAGGACCTTCCACCTGAGGGAGGGTCCTGTTTACAGACAGGACACCGGGGTGCTGCTCAAGCCCCAGAGCACACGTCCCCTGGCACTGTCTGTGGTCACAGGGCAGGGGACACGGGCTCTCGGTCCTCCTGAGGCTGCACACAGACCAGAGCTTCCCCCAGTGCAACCTGAGTGTAGGAAGGCAACCTCGAGCACCACCTATGGTAGGTGTGGAAAAACCAGGCCCAAACTACCACAAATAAGAACGATTTTGCTTTCAGAAGGACTGCCAAATGGAATCCTTTGAGAGGCTAACTCTTTGACATGGCTTCTGCTACTCAGGTTCTGTTTGCTTGCTTGAAGAGGTCTATTTTAGAGCTTATGGAAATAACAACATGGATGGAATTAGGAAAATGAAATGCCATTATTTGTCGCTTGGTTCTCCATCTCCTGTTTCAATGGAAATGCTATCACTGCTCAGGTTGATTAGAGAACCCCGGCTGGAGCAGAACCGCCCGGAGCTCTGTGTGCTGCCGCAGGGCTGCCCTCAGCAGAGGTGGGGTGCCCTCAGCAGTGGTGGGGTACCCTCAGCAGAGGTGGGGTGTCCTCAGCAGAGGCGGGGTGCCATCAGCAGTGGTGGGGTACCCTCAGCAGAGGTGGGGTGTCCTCAGCAGTGGTGGGGTACACTCAGCAGTGGTGGGGTGCCCTCAGCAGAGGTGGGGTGTCCTCAGCAGAGGTGGGGTACCCTCAGCAGTGGTGGGGTACCCTCAGCAGAGGTGGGGTGTCCTCAGCAGAGGTGGGGTGTCGTCAGCAGTGGTGGGGTGTCCTCAGCAGAGGTGGGGTACCCTCAGCAGAGGTGGGGTGTCCTCAGCAGAGGTGGGGTGTCGTCAGCAGTGGTGGGGTGTCCTCAGCAGAGGTGGGGTACCCTCAGCAGAGGTGGGGTGTCCTCAGCAGAGGTGGGGTGTCGTCAGCAGTGGTGGGGTGTCCTCAGCAGAGGTGGGGTACCCTCAGCAGAGGTGGGGTGTCCTCAGCAGAGGTGGGGTGTCGTCAGCAGTGGTGGGGTGTCCTCAGCAGAGGTGGGGTACCCTCAGCAGAGGTGGGGTGTCCTCAGCAGAGGTGGGGTGTCCTCAGCAGAGGTGGGGTGTCCTCAGCAGAGGTGGGGTGTCCTCAGCAGAGGTGGGGTGTCCTCAGCAGAGGTGGGGTGTCCTCAGCAGAGGTGGGGTGTCCTCAGCAGAGGTGGGGTGTCGTCAGCAGTGGTGGGGTGTCCTCAGCAGAGGTGGGGTACCCTCAGCAGAGGTGGGGTGTCCTCAGCAGAGGCGGGGCGCCCTCAGCAGAGACGGGGTGCCCTCAGCAGAGGTGGGGCACCCTTGGTAGAAGCAGGGTACCCCGAGCAGAGGCGGGGGGGCCTCACCCGCCACCGGGGGGCCCCCCCCACGGCCTGC
>NW_008583736.1:66232-89165 GCF_000691845.1 Merops nubicus | reverse complement strand
GCCTTCCCGCCACACGCTGGGCCTGCCGGGCACTTACGACACCCCCACGTCTCCTCAGGCAATGTTTGACAGGCTCTGCTGTTCACTTGGTTCTGCTTATGGAAGTTACATGGTGTTAAAAATTGGAAACAAAGGGACGTTCTTCCCACACAGCTACACTTGCAAAAACCAACAGAAATAAAAGGCTGCCAGAAAGGGTGGAATGAAGCTGTTCCTTGCCACAAAAAGTCAGTTCATCAGCAGGCACTGTCACACCACTTTATGACAGTTCTGCAGCGTGGGCGTGTTGCCTGCCATGCTGCCATCGCTTCAATGCAAAGCCTTCTCCCTCAATCCCTAGTTGCACCATCTGTGGTTTTGTGCATTCTGGACTACACAGCCCAGAGTTTGTACTTTTACCAAGATTTAACTGAACGTAAGTAATTCTATTAGTTTTACAATTGTTATAGCACAAACACTTTCAGATGCCTAATGTAATCATATTAATTGCTTAAAGGCAATACAGGTTGTTTCCTAAATACGTATAATGCATTCAAAATTATGTCACTCTAATATATTTATTTTTTTTTAATTTTTAGTTAAAGTACATTTGGCTCAGCTTTCAAAGAGTAGCATTTCTCAGGTAACTGGCCAGACAACGTAACAAGGCTCAATTTTAAGAGAGTACTTTGTCTCCATGCTCTGAAGTTCGAGTTCTTTGAAGGACATGGATATACTCTAGTCGTTAGACTCTACGGCTTATAATCCAGTGTCTCCATTAAAAATACTTGTAAATCTTGATTATTTCTTTATATTATTACCAGATTTAAATACAAACAGCACTCTATGACCGCTTTAATCATGAAGTCCTATACCTCATAATGAGATAAAATCCCATTGTCAGAATGGGAAGGATCCCCCTGCTGTTAAAAGTCACTTTCAAAAATTTCTACTGGTGTTGTTGGTGTGAATTTAGTTTCTCCAACCCTCTTCACCTGAAAGAGCTCACTCATGCTATTAAGAATGACATTTGTAGAAATACTCCAAAACCTCCTACATACAATGTTGTAACTTAGGAATAAAAGTTGAACAAATCAAGCTCAACTACCAAGGTTTCTTTTGGGACTGGGAACTTGGGCATCCAATAAAGCCAGTCATGGGTGGGGGCGGGGGGGAAGAAAAGAAAAAGAAGAACAATGGATCTTGCTTCAGCCAGGTGTACAGACTGTACAGATCTGCAGGCTGTGTCTTCTGGGTTCCTGTGGCTTTGCCCTCTCAGTATGCAGGCACAGGAAGCCAGCTACAGGACAGCAGTCTTTCCTTCTGTTCTATCAGTCTTGTGCACCACTGTTTTTCTCAGTTGTCTTCTCTTGGTATTAAATTCTTGACATTACTTAAGAAACACAAGAATAAGACCATTTCCTAACAGCTTTCTCTGCACTTATTTTGCAGAGTAAGAAAACAGATCTGCCAGTCTGTGCCTGCCAAGCTGAAGTTTGGTTCTACTATTTATTGAGTAGACAATGCTCTAAAAATATCACTTTTCATAGCAGGAAATATAAGACATGCACGCTCTGCTCTGTCTGCACTCCTCAAACACAACCTCAGCTGCACACGGGCTGCTCTCTGGAGGCCCCATCTCAATGGCTGGACACCAGACTCTTTGGAAAGCCTGGTGTAGCACAGGCAGCCTGTGTGTGCTTGTGTGCACACATGTGAGGCATGGCAGTACCTCAGTGTCTGTCGGTCACTCACACCCGCGCCGTTTACACCTCTGCATTCCCATCTAGCTGTGTGTCCTGCACTGGCTCTGTAGCTGCTCTCTGCTCAGGCAGATCGGGTAGACGGAGCCCAACGTGCGCCGTGCGGTGGCAAACGACACCTGCAGTAGTGAAAAAAGACAAAGGTACGTTTGAGTATTTAGGGTTTATGTCCCGTGTCTTCTTAGGTAGTTTCCCCAAAATAGCTCAGGGAATTATGAACCATTACAAAATGCTGGAAAAAAAAATTACATAGCTGCTTGTGATGCCAGCAAGACTGAAAGCATGTCATCAGTGTGTACTTAGTAGGTATTTATAAAATCTGGGAATTTCCACTGTCCTTATTTCACAACATAGTTTTCTTTCTGAGCACCTCATGACTGAACACTAAACACCACATCTGGCTGAAGTGGAAGAGAGTCCAGTCCTGGCCTACTGCTGCTCAAAGGGGAACGCAGACAGGGCGCGTGGCACGGCGACATGCCAGCGTGCCCGAAGTGCCCCGTGACAGGCTGTACCCACCCAGTTCCTGGGTGTGCAGATCCTTTTCTTCTCTCTTTCTCATTGCAGCCTGCTAGTAGTTAGAAGCAACTATGAGTGTAGAAATTTGCAGAGGGCAAAAAATTCTTAATGAATGATAAATTGAAATTTCCCCCAATCATTGGTCAGTATATTTAAAGAATTACTAGAGTAATTATATTTTATGAGCATGACTCATCTTTCTGTTTTTAAAAAAGTGCTTCATTTTACCCATCTCTTTTAGTACATTTCCATTTGGTGTGGTTTGGCTGCATGGAGAAATGTGGCAGCTGGTTACTTGAAAATATTTAACAAAGTGCCAGACTCCTCAGCTCTGGCATACCTGTGGACCACATATATGGACATAATTGCAAACATCTGTCCACCCACCCTTGTAACAGCTATGAGGAGTCATTTAAGAAAAAGAAGGCTAAAATAGCCAGGTTTGAGGGTGAGGAACTGCAGAACTACTTATTTGTATGTTTATTTATTCATAATATATTACCAGTTAATGGTCTTCAGAGACAAATTCCTCTGCCGTTTTCACAGCAGGGCAAAGACAATGCCCTGTATTTGCAGTGCCACCACATATACTCAGTAAACCAAGTGATGATAGGTTATAACCAAAACATGAAAATTTTAAGAGTCTTCTTACCAGTTAAAGAAGGACTTTCTATGCTGTGTGTAAAACTACGAAGGTGAAAAAAAAAAAAGCTTGAGTGATCAGAACAAAAGTCCTTGGCTAAAATTCAAGCTCTGGTATGCTCAGAATCTAGACCCACAGTAAAATTTGCTAATTTATATTATCTTCACATCAGTTATGCTCACTGGCTGTCACAATGAGACCACCCCTTTCCTCTAGCCCACCTTCTCCCCTCTGATAGCTATTCAAACAGCAGACTGGGGGTGTTTGAGCTCCAGGAACTCCTCAGAGCTGGTGGAGGAGAGATCCAGCACCATCACTCCTTGAACTGCCTGCCGGGGATATGTGGGAGCAAGGCAGTGCTGGGGAGCTGGCAGGAAGGTGTTGTGTCCTGTAGGCTCTCAGCTCCTGGCTCTGCAGACAGGGTGCAGATGGGTGCCTTGGAACAGCCCCAAGGCTGCTCTGATTCTCTAAGTTGTATAAGGATACACGGTGAGCCCAGGGCACATTCTATCATTGGAGCAAAAGCGACTTGCAACCATCTCCCTCCTTGCCCAGTTAATTTTCTATATACTACATATAGACTTCACATGAGTCCAGAAGATAGAGCTCACGTTTCTTTCTTTCAGTGGTAAACTCTGCCTTGTACAGCAGTGCTGTCCTATGGATCTGACAAGAGCACTCCTTGATGAATCTCAGGTAATTTAAGCCCCTGCAATGTGCAGCTGGCCACCCTGCCCCACTGCTAAGGAGTCCTGCCCCTGACAGGGAGGCAGTGAGGTACCCTAGCAAGAACAGTCAGAGCCCTTCCTACTGAGGCTTCATCCATATGTAAATATTTTAAAGCTGAAACCAAGTGCTCGGTTTACTACCTACGCAACCAATCCACAATGAATTACTAAACTACATGCTAAGTTTTTTCCGTCCATTTATTTTCTCCTCTTGTTGTTAGACTCCAGGTTCTCCTGAAAGGGAAAGGACATCTGTCTGAAGAAATTTACCCTGGGCAGAAAAGAGGTTGAGCACATGGCTTTCCCTGCTGTGTCTCAAGACTTGGTGAAAAACCATACAGGTGAAAAAAGATCTGTCAGTGCCATGTTACAAAAAGCAGAACATGCATTCACAGCCTGAACAAAAGTAAAATTGAGGATGTGGTGTAGTACAGTATTTGCTTGGACTGATAATTTCTGGCTGGTCGAGGTCTGAATGCTTTGAATGGACTTCATTTGCCATTTGGATATACCTCCTAGTGATTTACAGCTGATATGATGCTGTGATACTATTACTCACTGTACAGCTTCACAGGCGCATAATATATAAAGCCTGCAGCATGTTAAAAGGCCAGCTGAAAATCAGCGCCAAGCATTTATTTTGTGGCACAAATTCTGACTTTTTCCCAAAGCCAAAACGCTGTCTCCCATCATAAATGCTACACATAAATACTGTATAATGGGAACAAGGTGTCAGCTGGAGGCTTGCAGGCTTTGCTGAGTCCATCGTATTTTTTCTTTTTTCCCCATTTCTTGACATAGATCACCACAGTTGTGCTCCTATTAGCCTGGCTGAAATGTTATTTTCCACACAGATGCAGTGAGACCTAGATCGAGATCAGAGGCAGGTCTGAGGAAGGGCATGAAAGCTTGGCAGAGATTGTTAGTGATCCAGTAATTGCCAACCTCTTTGTAGAACTGACCTTCCATGATTGTCATTTCTGTTTATAAAGAATTGCAGGACAAACTTCACCATCTCACTCATGGATAAGTGATGCTAGGATAACTCCTGGAGAACAATACTTACACCACCAGACAGATACTGAAGCCTCTAGCAAGGATCATGTCCTGAGTATAGACTGGAGATTTTCTTTTTCTCCCTTTGTATTGGCTTAGTTGTCTCAGGTGCATCCTAAGATCATGATCACATCCAACCTCGGGATCACAGTCGTTCTACATTTAGCTGGTATGCCCAGGTATGCTTCCCCCTCCTGCAGTGTTTCTGGCTGTGTCTCTCAAACTGAAATTATTGTTATTCACCCTGAAAGGCTGGATTTTGTACTTTGTGCTATTCACTTTCATTCCATTTCCATTACTTCTGTCCTCAGGGTCATCCAGTTCTCTGCCTGGTATTCTAGTCCTCTTCTGAATGAGCAGTGCCTTCCAACTTTGTGTCATCAACACATTTCATAAGCCCACTCGGACTTTGTGAGCCAAAACTGGTCCTTGAGGAACTCCACTAACAGCCTATCTCCAGCCCAATACTTCCTCTCTTGACACAGTCTGCTGTCATCTCTGCTTTAACCAGTTTTCTAGCCCTCTTACAGTTTCTCTCCTAATCCCTCTTTTCCTTACCTAAGCAGACGTGGCACCAAAACAACTGTTTTACTCAGACCCAGAACACTGGATTTCCTTTGCCTAGAGAAAACTGTCTCCTTACAGACAGCTATGATGTTAGTCTGGCATGACCAGACTATGACCAAACCAGACTAAAAATGGCATTTTCCATTTTCCTGCTTATCTTTATTCTTTCCTATGAAAGCTCTTCTACAGACTGCATTTTGTGGCAAAATGAGCCCAAGATAACCAGGCCAACTTCTCTTCCTATCCCATTTTGAAAGATGGGTATGGTGGTTTTGGTTCTTCAGTCATCTCCTCTGTCTCGAGTGTCTGGGAGGGAGAATTTCTAATGAGTTGATGATTTAATGTGCTGCCTCCCCAAAAAAAACCTGTATCCCCAAAAAATTTTGATGTGGTACTTTGCATTCTGTTTCTGTCACCATAAGTCTAATTCCCTCTGGCCACACGGTGTCTCTCTGCAATGTCAGTGCCATTGTGAGGGAAGGGAAACAAAAGGCATGGTGCATCAGTTTTGGGCAAATCATTTTTAATCTCCACCCTGGCCTAGGGCACGGCTGTTCCCTTGCTTCTTTTGTGCTCAATGCCTGGTTGCATGGCTGAAAAAGCTTTTGGTATTTGTTTTATTTCCTCTCTAAGGTCTAACACAGCTTGACTTTTGGCAATTTGTGCTCTGTTTCTGCACTTTGACCTCTTGAGATGCTGCTTTCTCAGCTCATTAGTCTTCCTTCTCATTTCTTTTAGACTTTGTGTTATTATCCAAGTGATTTTTAAGGTGGATTTTTATTCAGTTCCTTCTTACAAGGTCCTCTCCTACTTTTACCCTTAAGAAAATGTTCCAGATATTTTTTGGACCTCTGACTCAAAGCAATGTCAATTTTAAATAGCTGTTGCTTTTCAGCCTATATCAAGAGGTGAAAGACTCCTTCCTGAGGTAATTAATATTTTTCATTAATCATGGTTTTATTTTATTCCTGACTTTTCCTGATTAATGCAGAGCTTGAAATATATTTGGTCCAGTCAAGACTCTGTTCTGTGTCTGTACAGAATGGGTGATTCCAGAGACATGGAACAATGCAACAGGTAATAAAGACATAATCATCACCATCATCTTATAAAAGCATATGCTATTTTTTGTTGAGATACACATATTCACAGACAGAGAGAGAGACAGAGAGCGTGTCAATGCAAGACTAAAAGTCATCTACCAAGCCTAATTATAAAAACCCCATTAACAGTACCAAAGTAAGGTAATGGGTCTCAGCAAGCTATTGTACCAATGAAAACAGGAATGGAAATTATTCCACTTCTCTCACTGCTCAGAGGGGAAAAAAATTTACTTAACATTACCAAGTTCTCAGGTGGGACTGAAAACATGCTTTGGGTAGAAAAGTATCATTTTTACACAGCTACATTTGAGAAAAAGCCCATCTTAAAGAATACTTAATACTTCCACACACTTAAACCTCTGATAGCTGCCCAAAATCCATTCTCAGTGCTTAGCTTCTACTTTGCCACAAAGCGAAAATGTGATGGAAAGAGTTATCTCTTCTGCTTGACTTGCTGCCTGTCAGAAGCTGGAACAAAGTTATTGTACAGCACCAAGCACAGAAGCCCCTGGGTACTTCAGCAAGGGCATCCCTCATGAGAGGTAACTAATGCTAGTAAGAAGAACAGGTAAAATTCACCTTTGCTGTCCATGTCCAGACCTAATCCAAATTAGAGCCATGGAGAAGGTTTGAGCTGTTCTCCATCTGAAGAGAATCAGCACAGGCTAGCACCCAGCATGCTAAAGGCCTAACAAGTGTGTGCCAGTTTAAGTAGAAATTTTAAGTAGGAATGTCTGAAGCCCAGTCATAAGGGGCTAATATCTGCCTGGCTGGCAGGAGTGAGGTATGGGGAGACAGTCTCTAGCACAGCTGATGCCAGGATGGGGCAGAGCTGCATTTCTGGTGCTCAGAAGAAGGCATGGGCCACTCCCCTCGAGCTGTACAACAGAGGGGAAGGAGGAATATCACATTGCTTCCTTCCAGGCACACCATCCAGCTGGGATGCTTGGGTCTTTTCCAAGGACTATTCTCAAGGGACTGCTAGGAGACATCCTGCCTCTCTGAGGCATCACAGCTGAAGCATTTCACATGCACAGCATGAAACACAAGGTTCAGGGCAAGGCTGTGCACAAAATGAGCTGTCTAGCCCCAGAAGAATACCCCCAACTAATCTGTGCATTTGTCTGAATCATTACACCTTGTTACATCACATATTTGGAAGATCACTACAAGCCATTAGATTATGAGTTCCAGACTCCTATCAATAACTGCATTCTAGCACCCCATGTCATCATGGCCATGTTATTTCACACAATTCCCCCTTAGTTAGGCAAAGCATTCTCTTATCTAAGAGGAAACAAAACAGTCTCTACTAATAATGGACACTCACTACAGGGCAGTGCTTCTTCAGGCAAATTTTAAAAGCAAAAAAAAAAGATGTTCAGCTCTTAAACCTCCAGCAAACTGGTGCTTCTGTGCCCCTGCTGCTTTTTTGTCTCCTGAACGTGGGCTATTTTCCTTCTCTGAATGTGGAAGGGGATTCAGCACAGACAATACAGTACATTTTTCCCTATTACAGAGACACCCATTTTTCATTTGCATGCACAATATGCAAACAAAAATACCTTGCAGCTCTGACACTGGCAGCTCCATGAACTTCAGAGGAACTGCTGCCCAGGACCATTCTTTGAAGAGCTGTGCTTGGGTGTGTGTGGAGGGGGTTGCCTCCTTTCTCCTCTCTCTGTCTTGACTACAGAGGGAGCCAGAGGAGATGGATGTCAAAATCAGGAGACTAAAACGCTCCTGCATGTGCCCACTACCCACAGAAGTTAAGAGGAGGAGTCTGAGTGCCTCCCTGGTTAGAGAGAAATTACGTGGACTTTTAATCTAAGCACGCTAATTCAGACCTATGGCAAGAACAGACTGTGTTGATTCTGCTCCCGGGCAACCTCGGACAAACACACAAACCAGCTACTTTGTCTGGATCCTGGGACAGTGGTTTGGAGTCAGGACGTTAGTTCTGTGGTGAAGGAGAACATCAGGCTCTGCACATTCTGAAGCTGTCTGCATGTGTCCAGCCAGCTCGTCCGTTGCCCGTGTGTCCCCTGGCTGTGGGAGCCCACGCTGAGCTGCCGCGCGGCGCAGGGCACAGGGCACTGCAGCCACCGCTGCCTCCTCTGCGGGGGCAAGTGGAGCACGACACGTGCCCTTTCCAAGCTGCTGGAGACCAGCTGACTGGATTCGTGTTCTCGCTCTCAAGTGGTGTCTGAAAGCAGGACAAAGAAGCCTGACCATTATTCACCTGTCTGTATTTCTGATTTTATTCTTCTAAGCTTTTGATCACTTTGAAGGCTGCTGTCTTCCAAACAATGCCAAGCACAATTCTCTTACATTTTAGGAAACATGCTGGAAAAACGCAATGACTGGCCAATATTTTTAATTTATCACCCCAATCTGTGCTGTGAACTGGAGTGCAGCTGTTTTGATTCAGAACTTGACACTGACTGAACTGGGGCATGTACAGGTTCACCATACATAGTAGGCCTTCCAACTTCTCCCACGTGCTTCTGAAGCTCATTCAGTGCCTATTTTGTTTCCCACCTAAAGGATGGAATAAATTCCGCATCTCATCTGACTAATTTCAGGCAGCATTAGTAGAATCTCCAGCGTTGTGGTGGGGAATTGGCTGGAAAGATTCTTGTCGTGGCCAGGGACACCACCTCCCCAGAGACCATGGCACAGGTGGAGTGCGTGGCCGCTGCAAAGCCCTAACTGAAATATGGAAACATCCAGCGTTTGTGCACTGCAGCCAAACTAAGCCTTTGCTTCTGCCACTTAACTGGGACCCACCCCATGGAACTGATGTGAGGGTCTAGCTCAAGTCATGGAGTGAGTTGGCTGAGGCCAAATCCTGGTCTGGGACATATCCACCTAACTCTACTCTGAGGCAATGCGGCTGAACAGGTGTAAATCAGAGAAGAACTGAAAAGTAACCTTCAGCCAGAATTTCAAATCCAAGGTTTTATTTTATCCCATGCTTTCCTTTTGTGGCCCTGTTTTGCCAGATGCTGAGTGGCTGCAGTTCTGCTCAGGTTCAGCCACCATGCATGGAGCTCAGTATGGCACAGGAACTGTAGTTAAGACCTTGTGTACTCCTAGGCCCGCAGGTGACAAAAAAAGTCCTCAGGGACAACTTTATAAAAGTTTAGTATTCAGCACAGGTGCCAGAGTCTTACAAAGAGCTCATTGTAAATCTTGTGGAAAATCTGACAGCATAGAAAAGTGTCTGAACTACAGCAGAACTCTTCTAGAGGTTGGATTTGCAGTGTGCCACGAACTGCTCTATTTTCAAATCCTTATTTTAGGATACTGGATTTTTATCAGTCAGTTGGTAGCTAATTAACAGGGTTTTTTTCTTAAATTAAAAAAAAAAAAAAGCCCCCTCTCCATCTAATTGATCTCCTGAAACAGCATCAAATTATTTTCCTTCACATGACATGTCAAGTGAATGGTATCTTGCAAGCCAAAGACATAAAAACTAATTCACCCACATAATTTTATTACTGACTAAAATAAAACCACTTGATGTTTCTGTATCAGTGCCTGAAAAATTAGGTCACTAGATTCTGGCAATATGAAGTGTCCCTAACACTTTTGTTCATACACATATAAAGTCCAATGAAAATGGTGATTGCTCTTCTCAAGGAATAGCTGGAAAGCAGTTCCCCCAGAACAGAAGTTGCCTCAGCTGTTTGCCATTACTGCCATCCATGATAACCAAGAAAAGGTTCAAAATGTAGTGTATGCAATGAACTAAATTTTATAGGTCTTATTCAATGGGCAGTGAAGTAGATGAAATGACTTAGATTAAGTTCAGTGGATTTTGGAGCTGCCTCTATGCTTCACACCTAACATCACAGCTACACGTTCACACGCTGGGTATTACTCACAAAGCAGAAATGGTGCTACCTAGTTCTAGGAAGGGCTGTACAGTCAAGGTAATGGCTATCCAGAAGACAATTGCTTCCATCTGCTTAAAACAACAACATTTTTTTAGTTATAGTTACATACTTTTATAAGAAGAATAGCAGCAGAAATACCTGAATTCTGGCCACAGTACCATTTAACAAAACTACTGCTATTTAGCAGAGTTTGATTCTTCTAGGCAACGGAGCAACATGTGAACTACCCATGAAACCTACTATCCCAACTAGCACATTTAAAAATAAAGTATCATGATTTAAGTTGCATCTTCTCATCCATGGATCATGTAACATTTAACAAATAAGAATTATCCTCTTGAATTATCCTCTCCCATCACCTCCGCTCCAGGGAGTGCGAGCGCAGTGCTTGCTCTGTTGAGTGAGGTGCCGTGTGTGACACGCAGAGCCAGGGGTGGGCTGTGCAAAGCTGCTGTCCTAGGGCCCCTTTCTTCTGTGGTGCCAACAATCCCCTGTATCCAGATCTGTTGAGGCTCAGAGCCTTGCACAGCATGGCCAGCAGGCACCATTTCTTACTGTAGGCCATATCTACTGTAGTTAGAAACAGCTGTTTGTGCACAACACCTTAACATGAAAATGGTCAGAAGAGACTGACAGGTCTGGAACAAAGGCCTTCAGTGCCCAAGCTCAGGAAACGTAACTGTCAGGCCCTGTAACCTGTGGGTGAAGCACTGGAAAGCAGCACCACAAACAGCTGCAGGGCAAACGATGGCATGAGGGTGAGATTCCAGGCTGCAAGTGTTGGCACCTGAGGAAGGGGTTGGGGTGAGTCAGGCGTGTAGCACATGGGCACACTGAGCACCCCTGCCCTGACGCTCAGCTGGCTGTGGGGTGTGTTGTATATACCCCCAGCAATCCACTGAGGCTCATCATCAGCTCTGCCTCTGCTCCTCATTCCTCAGCTTCCTGGTGCCCCTCAAACCAACACGCACACCCATATAACCTGCTGTTCACCTGTCCTGTTTGCTGACGTTCCCACTGCTGCAAATCCAGCAACAAGAAGACAATCCATAACGAGTGCATGGACTACAGAAAACAGTTTATTCTCACAGCTTCTCTACGACTTCCAGTCCTCTGAATCCAGGACCTGGGTGAACTGTGTCTCAGCCATGAGAAGATGCTGCTCACTGCCTCCTGTGATTAATGGTGGTGTCCCCTAATGGCTACATAGCAGACAGTGAAGATGCCCTGTTGTTTTCCCCCCAGGCACATGTGGCCATGCCAGCAAGTGGCACATCCATATGATTTTTAAACCTAAGGTCTCTTCACAACTTTATGTATTCAGCTCATCAAATGCCTATGGGATTTTTTTAGAGAACAGTTTTGATGGCAGCATGTTGATTCACCTGCCAGTTGCAGTTAGGGGAGTGCTGGTGTGATCTGCACCCGCTGCTTCACACTGGCTCTGATATCTCTGTGCCTGTCTTGCCTGCTTGGTGCCAGGCATCACTGGCCTCCACAGGGAATGAGAGAGGTGATGTTAAAGTATGTATGAGAAAACCATCAGACTTTGAGTTGCAAAATGCAAATAAGATGTGACCAAGAATTCAGGGGAGTTTATAGGCCGTAAAATCAAACAAATCTGGACATTTTCTGAGCCAAAGAGATAGAAGATAGATGCTATTAACAAGAAAAATCTACTTAGAATTTTCATTCATGATGAAATATTCATTAATATAATCACAGCCAAAAGAAACCTACACTTTTTTTTTTCAATACAATTATTTTAAATAAAGTACATCATTTTTTTCTCAGCCTGCTCTTTGGCACCAAGACAGGATTGTACTTAAAATGAAGCAGTAAAATGCAATTAGCCATTTTATGTAGCAATGCTAGTTACAAATCCATTCAGCTCTAATAAAAAAATGTGGAGTTCTTGAATCAATAATAAATCACAGATTAAGATGCCTACCAGAAACATACACCAGTTCTATATTTTTACAAGGAACCCTTGATAGTGTAGGCTTTCTGCCTGCTCTTTTTTCTTACCCTCACCCCTTACTCCACCAAGAGAGATGATTTATACCACCGTGGTCAAAATTTCATTACCTCCATTCAAGCCAGTGGAAACAAACCCTCTCTTGAGCTATCTAGAATAAGTGAAAAATCTAAGTTTCCTTTGATCTTCTACTTTAGAATATTAAACAGAAACTCCTTTTCTCACAGAAGAAACTACATTGATTGGTTTGGTTTGGTTTGTTTGTTTGTTTGTTTTTCATTTCTTTCAGGAACAAGAAGTGGAAGATTAAAGAAATAGGATATGGTTTATAAAACTTTTTTCCACAGGCGTGCCCTATATGACAGACTGTGTCCCTGGAACACCTTGGCTCAGATGTAGTAGCTGTGG
This sequence comes from Merops nubicus, assembly GCF_000691845.1. Taxonomy (NCBI): domain Eukaryota; kingdom Metazoa; phylum Chordata; class Aves; order Coraciiformes; family Meropidae; genus Merops; species Merops nubicus. Next base: position 76,519 of record NW_008583736.1, on the reverse strand, counting down.
GTGTGGTGATTATTTCCTGGTGCAAGGAGGGATTTCAGGAAAGCACTGACTCTGTCTTCTCCACCCAGGCAGGTTCCTGACCTCTACTTAGAAGTGACAAGAGCTCTCGTGTGCATAAATCCTGCAGGATCCCTGAAGCAAAACCGCTCACAGTGTTTGCATTGTGGGAGTGTTCTCTTGAAAATATAAATGTATGCGTAGCGTGCCTGAGGGTACCCAGTTTTGAATTATGGAGTGCCTTGTGAGCAGTCGTGGCATTTGGTTTGAAGATACTCCCCCTGCCTCCCTCCCCACTTCCCACTTCTTATTTTAAATTCAGTTTTTCAAACCTTGTTACCAAAAATATTCTGATAGATCTGTGGTGGTGCTGACTAGCAACAGCTTTGCAAAAGAGAGTGAAAGATGAATTTATAGACTTCAGCTTCTTCCTGGAATTGCTGATTTTTTCCTTTCACTTTTTTTTTTTCCCCCCCTTCTTGGCAGATATACTTTAAAATGAAAAGAAAAAAAAAAATAAAAGAGAGAGTGTATGAATTTATTGCAGCATGGGGCTGTATGGGCAGCCACAAAGATCAAAGTGCTCTCTGTGCTGAACAGGTGTGGCATGGAAAGTGCCAGTTCTTGCTTTTCTGTGTCTAAGCCCTGAGCTGAGGGAATGTATTTGTTGGGCAAGAGCTTGCAGAGCCAAGCCTGGAGAGAGCCCAAGCTAGAAGAAGTGACACTGAACAGTGTGAATGGACAGAGAAGCTCCGTATGCAGCTCAGGCCTAGAGAAGCAGCCCAACAGGGTCTATAAAGTGGCAATAAGCTAATTCTAACCCATTCCTTCCCACACACCTGGGAGCTTTACAAGACAACCATGCTGCTAGTCAGTGGATCATCACTGGGCTAGTGATCTGGCTTCTGTGCTATGTCAGCAGTGGGTTGAACCAGGGACTCTTTTTTCCTCATACATGAACTTTTTGTTTTGTTTTTCTAGAGAAGAACAACAGGATACCAGCTGTGGTCAATGCCAAAACCACTCTATCTGTTCAACAAATGACCCTTCCCTCTTCTTTGCAGAGAAAGACCCAAGCATTCTGAGTAACTGGCAAAGAAGCTGTGGTGGAAAAGAAGAGGCAAGGAGCAAGAGGAGCATGAACCAGGAAAGGACCATGTTTCAGGCACATACCAGAGCAAACCTGCCGAGGGGCTGCAGCTTCTGGTGTCTACTGGTTATCAAGTGACTCATGGTTTCACTTGTGGCAGTGGAGCTGTTACTGAGAGCTTTGAAGTCTTAGGATGAGCTTGTGAGACACATTCAACAACCAGAGCATGTCAGTGCAAGGGATTCGAAGGTCCAAGCAGTCAGATCACGAGCCTTGATTTGGAAGGCTCAGAGTGTAAGGGGCTTGAATAGAGCCCTGCCTTTGTCTAACCAAGTCCTGGAAAGGGAAAAGCCTGGGAAGGTCCGGGCAGAAACAGCCGGATCTGAGAAACGGAAGGTACCCTCTGTTTTACAGAGTGTCTTCTGACAAATATCAGAATTTTTGTCTGAAAAGAGTTAGCCATTACACCTATTCCAAAGAAAGCTGCAAGATTTGGGGGAAATGGTGGGAAAAGTGTATTTTTTTATTAAGTTTTGGTTTTGCTTGATTCATGCTCAAACTTTCCTAAAATAGTCACTCTTGGAAAGAGAACAACCCCAGCAAAAGTTCAGCCAAAAAGGCTAAAGTTTATGAAAATAATAAGTAACTGAGACTAGGCCTTTAGAATGGAAATGTTTAGGTGAAAATATTAGTGCCTCAACATATAGGTTCTTCACTGGATTTTGAGTCAGGAATATAGAATGGAGGAAACAAGTGGGAGAAAATCACTGTTGGTTTTGTTTTCTCCTGGTGTATTTTTTTATGAAAACAGGAATACATTAAAAGAAGGCATCATGTACAGTGTGTGATACTGGTATAGTTAGCTTTGACTAGTGACACATCCTTGTTCTTCCAGTGACTCATCGTTGGTGGGTAGAGTGAATTACAAGCGAAAGTGGAAAAGTTTTATACAATTTATACCAAATGTTGCGAAAATCTAAGGCTCCAAAGTCAACAGATCAGTTAGATTCAAGTAAGATTAGGTTCCACTGAAGGCAGTAGCATTTAACATCATATTTCATTACTACATGGTAATTCCTTCTGCAGTTGTGCACAGGGGAGATGAAAAGAATGAAATCATGGAAGTATTTTAATTTGCTTATGGTCGTAGCCTGACAATGTTGACAACATTAGTAAAATTTGGAGAAAAGTAAGGGCTATTAGATAAAGTTAAAGCTCCTTATATTTTTGAAATGTTGATTGATACACTACTCGTATATTTTAAAGAAAGTTATTGCTTACTTGTGATCAATGCTGTCAGAAATAGCTGTCATTTATACAGCTCTGTTGGTTACTTAATTTTCAAAGAAACGCTTGGGCCCCCACCCTTCAAACTAACAAACACAGAGATTTCAACATGGCCTCCCAAAAGCATTTGCTGTCTATGCACTATGGCTCAGGAAACTTGTGTGAGCTTCCTCCTCCTATTAATTTTCCACTGACAAATATAGTCACAGAAATTAATTGGAAAATGTATAAAAAATGAGTGCTATTCATCTTATTTTCTTGAGTTTTAGCGGTGTGAATGCCTATGCGTATCATCTTCAGTATTTGCCTTCCTTCTGGTAATGCTGTTTGAAGTTCCACAGTTCAACACGAATAATCCCTCCAAAAAGAAAGACTTTGGGGTTAATAACAGATAAAAATGGCTGAGCTCTGGGTTTCTCCATGTCTGTATTAGTGTTTTGAATTTAATTAAGCATAGCCAAAACCTGAAGGATTACACATGGTTTTTGTTTTGCAGCCAGTGGCCAAGCTCTCTCTTGCTCCTCAGCCCCAGATGGAGGAGAGGAGAAGTCTGCATGGCACTCCACCCAGGCAGACTGTAACATGGAATCTCAGTCACTGATAAACACTGCCTGGCCTCCAGAGCCACAGCAGATGGATGCGGTAAGGTTACAGCATTTCCTGTAAGCTAAGGTTGTGGAGTACTGGTATTAGCTTAGCTTGCTCTTTAACAGGATTTGGAAACAATTATCACCTGTCTGCAAAGGAACCACTCACTTCTCTTGAATCCATAGTGGATTCAACCAATCCATTCCCCTTTGGTTTACATAGTGGAAATCTTCACAGAAATTGACATTTTTTGTGAATAATTCTTGTCATCTGTGGCAATGAGTAGAACTGGGCTTCCCTCAGTGGTCATCAACCTGACCTTCCCTCTGCTCCTTTTGCATGGACTTCAGCAAAAACCAAACTGACGTACAAAACATGAGATCAAGATCTGCTCTGATCATTAGCATTGTCAATGGTCTACACCAAGAATAACCTGCCAGAAGCATCTGGAGTCCTTTGAGCCTGGGGCCAAAACGGCAGAGCTGGAGACCTGGCAGGATGTATGACCCATGCATAGCCAAGCAGTGGACTCAAAGCCCCGCAGCCATCAGGCACAGGAGTACAATTAACATTCTCCATCATTAGACAGATTCTTCTACCTCCACTCTGAAGGCTCTGGGTTTTCTTAACAGATCTCTGGCAGAATTTTCCAATGTTTAAGCTAAGTTTCCTCTGAAGCAGGGATAAGCGCTTTGATTAGTTAATAACAGTTAGCAACTTAACTAAGAGCGCAGTTCCTAACTTGAGAGATGCAGATATGAAGCATTCAGGTCACTCATCCTTCCTCAACAAGGAGGAGGTGGAACCAAAACAGAAGGCAAATGTTACAGCAGGCAATTTAGAACAGCTTTAATTAGCACATTAAGAAAAGAATAAACCCTCAAGAGACTGAAAGAGAAAAGAAAGATAATAAACAGGGGGAAAGAGAGTAAAATTAAGAAATTTAAATCTAGTAAACTAAGTGAGGCCAGGAGGGGGGAAATGTTCAGTAGAAGTCCAGTACTGGCAAACGTTCATCTAATACTTATGCTGCAGAACATAACACAAGAAAACAGTGATTTTCTGAAGCTTCTTGAGTGATGTGTGTGCACATTCCTGCAACTTCTGTTTGCAGATGAACGTTGGAATTTCCCCCAGTGGAACTGAAAACCCTCATGACAGTACCCTGCTGCCCTGGGAGGCACGGGGGTACCCTCAGTAACAGAGGAGTGGCAGGAACAGAAATTGGGGTTGGGGGAATGTCTTTCTGAATTTCACAGAAATACAAATTCTTCTTTCATCTCAAATACCATACTGCCTAGTCCAGGCGACCAGAAGTTGAATGTTGATATGTATACATATACACAGAACTGGCATATATTTTCTTCCTTTTTGCCATTCCTTTTCCACTGGGTAGACCAAGATGTCAGTGAGAACATGATTGCAGATCTAATTTTAAAGCACAGCAAGTTACTGGGCAGAGGAAAAAGGGAAGATATTTCCATGTCAAAAGTTTTGAAGCGTCGCATTGCAGGTGCCTTCCATACAACTGCACACAGTGCAGGGCACAGAAGCATCTGTCACAAAGCTTCATCCCTCTTGTACCAGTAAGACTGCTCACATGGACATCTGGCCTAGTGAATCCAGCTTTTGTCCAGGTTCACAGCCACGCCTGTGTTTGCCCCTGCAAGCCCTTTGCCCTGTGCACTGTGCAGGGAACACCCAGGTTGCCAACCACTGCATTTGCCTGCACGTGCACTTCTGAACTGACCTCTTGCTGCTGTGCACCCACTGCCCAGGGGAAGGAAGAAGCTACCAACTCTGGCAGATGAATAACACCACACTCTTTTCCCTACTGCCTTTGAGATTTTATAAGGTCCAGTACCACCCCATGTAATTTTTCTTCCGAGAGATATAGCTCAGCAGGGACCAATTGTTTTCCCATTAGCTTTTCTACATTTACAAAACATAAATTAATACAGACTACATTAACACAAGGTTCTGCCAGATCCATTACAAAACCTGGAATTCCTTCCAAGCCAAGCACTAGTGCTTGATTTCAGATTACTGTAAATCATGACTGGCCTGTTTTGCCTTTTGAGTAATGGGATGTGATACAGGAGATGACCTTTGGTTGGACATAGTCAGATCTTTATTTTACTTTTGCTGCTGTTGGCTCTCTTTGCAGCAAGAACCAACATTGCTGCTAGCTTCTGCAGAAAATGCTTTCCCCTCTAATGATTCCATGGTGCTCAAAAGTTTCTGTTCCCTCCGAAAAGAAGTAAGACCATGTGAAAGTGTGTGATCTCAAATGGTAAAAGTGCAACAAATAGCTCTCAGAGGAAATAAAGCTGATACACAAGACTCAAACCCAACAGTGCAAACACTTGATTTTCAATTAGGTTGGTTTTCCAGCTTCCAAAAGCTCCACTCCTCCTACTGTCATCAATTAGTGCTCCAGATCTCTGGAAGTAACCACAGGATTTCAGTGTTCTTCTGTAGGGACATATTTTGATTGCAATAGTATGGAGCAAGTCCAAAAACACTCCTTAAAACCACAGAATCTGTAGTCAGAGGCAAACGTCTGGGCTAATCCTCAGAGTCCAAGGAGTCCGTAAGACTCGGCAGACAGCTCTTCACACTCACTATGTGTTAAAGACTCCGAGGATTGTTTTGTAATCATGAATGTCACAAAGTAGTGACAAAATGGAAAAGAGATTCTGTATGAGCTCTGGACTTCAATAGGGATTGTGATAAAAAGAAGAAAGGAGGAATTTTTATTAATGCACAGATTAAACAGAGTGGTTGCGTGTGAGTGCGAGGTCCACGTCTACCCCTCAAGTGGGACCTGTGCACAGCTATGCTGAGCACAACACTGACCTTGTTCTGGTTTAGGGGACTTTTTTGGGTATTTTTTAATTGTATTAAATTTATGCCTAATCATAAGCTAATGAAATCAGTTTCAGAAAGTTACAGTTTTTCTGACAAGCTCACAGGCTGTGGAGGCTGTGTTTAATGATGAGTGAATTCCAGGTTATTTCATACAGTACATCAAATAACCAAGGGCTTTCTGAATCAAACAACAAAACTATTTGTGTATTTATGCTGTCTCTGACTTTACATCCTGGGATTGCACAGACCTGGCTCAAGGCTTTTCTGAAACAAAGTAAAATTTAGCTGTCTGAGGGCAAGCCCTCTGGGCTCACTGCAGACCAGGTTGCTCCTGCCATGGGAAAAGGAAAAAAGCAGGGCTTGGAGCAGGAGTCCTGGGACACACTGTGGAGGATTGGGCTTGTCTCTCCTCCTGCCACCCAAACCCTGCCTCTCCCATATCTGTAAGCCTCACTGCCCAAAGCTCTACCATAAACAAACCACTGGAAAAAGCTGGTTTACTGCCCTGACAGGGCACTGTGCTAGACAGCTGCCAGCATTGCTGATTCCTGAAGCTGGCATTGGGAAAGCTAGATCCTTTAAGTGACCTCTACTTCCCTTGCTTTATCTTCACATACAGAGACAAGATACCCAGCATCCCAGAAGGTAAATCACCTTCTATTTGCTTTCTCAGTGCCTTTGAAGGTACAATGTATGAACGAGTTATCCAGTTGCAGACCATCAGCTACCAAGGATCCAGTGCTATGAAACAGAAGAAATGTATCTAAACTAAAAGTTCTACTGAAAAAAAAGGTGAGGTTCAGTGTAAAAAGCAGTCTATAATTTTCATCATAGCAAAGTTTCCTCTTGTTCACTTTGTGCCATACTTGTGACTGTTAGGAATCATTTTTCAGACACATGAATGGATAACACAGTGCTCTATAAAGGAACTCCAGCATAAGTTGGGGCTTGGTGCTCTTCCTACCTAAACTCTCAAGCCACTTTAGTTGGCTATATTACCCTTTGCTTCCCTGCTAGAAAAAAATGTTGCTGGCAGTGCTGTTTTTCCTCTGTAGCCACACTTCAACGACAGGCGACGTGAGCTCTGCAAACACAGAGCCCATCTCCACAGCAACACAGCAGCCTGTGTCCACGACAGCAGTGCACGGAGCCGGGTCACACCAGAGCTGCAGGAGCTACGAGATGATGGAATGGGCTGGGGTGAAAACCATCATGAAGTACTGCTAACACGGCTACGGCGGGTAAACTCTGTCACGAGTCTAAGGGTCTCATGCCAAGTCCTGCAAAATACCAGCTATTTACAGAAATGTACTTCAGAATTCATCAATATGTTCTTTGCCTTTTGTCCTTCATTCATTCCGTTCTTCCCTTCACAAGATTGTTCATTATTTTTAAAGCACTGATTGATTTATTAAAAAATATGGAGAATTGGTCAATGGAATACTGCAAAAAATAGTATTTGTTTGGGAGATGAAAGGGCTGTACCTGCAGCATCAGCAGCCCGGGCTTGGAGCTACACTGCTCTAAAGTGTGACCTCAAAACCACACACGTGTGTGTGTGTGTGTGTGTGTGTGTGTGTGTGTGTGCGATGACCCAAGTGGAAAAGGAATTACGGACGTGTAAACAACTATTTGTCTCCTGCACTCCTGAACACAGACCCATTATCTTATCGTTCATTAGCAGACTATTGAATTCACATAATCAGTAATAGTTTCTGGAAGCTGTTTGGCAAGCAGATATGGAAATTACTAACTCACAGCTGGGTAAGAAAAAATGGCAAACACACTCGTTGTGCTCGCTCTCCTCCCCGCCTCTCACCCCTGCCCCCCCACTCTCTTCCTTGGACACTGTAGATTTATTGCCTCACAGTATTCACAGATGATGTTTTCATAGTCACTAATGAGGTCCCAGCAGTTTTTTAACAATAACAGGACATTACTACTCCTAAGATATATTATGTGTTTTCCCCATTTTTCTCCATTTCAGTTGAATACTCAGAAGTGTGCTAGCTTAAAAATCTCCTGGTTTATTATTATGATGATTGATAGTTCAGTCACATGACATAAATGACTGTTGAGGTGTAACCTTTAAATTGTTAATTTGTATACAACTTTAAAATATAATCTTTTGACATGATATTCATGGCTATGTACATAAAAATGCCAAAATACTCGTTTGGTTCTTTTTGTTTCTACGGGCAAAAAGGCAACGCAGCAGAGATCCTTTCCAATACTCCTGTGCATTCATTTTTCCTCCCCGCGAGAATCTGGCTTCATCACATGAGAGCTGGCACAAAATAAGCTGAAACTATTTACTGGTAATAGTTAAAATTAATTTGTTTGGAGACCTACAGTCCTTCTATGCTTATTCAGCAAAACCAACTCATTCAGACCCTGATTCAGGAAAGCATTTAAATATTTGCTTTACACGTGTTTAAGTTACCCTTACTTTGAAACAAGTCTGAGTATGAGGGCTTTCCTTTTCTTGAATTTGAGCTTTCGTATATAACTATTCTACAATAAAAAATAAGTTTCATTTATGATAGTTGGTAGCATGCTGCTTTCTGAAGTAAGATCTAGAAGTTGCTGTCATTTAGGATCATAATGTTTAGAAGCTGTTAAAGATGAAGTCACGCACAGTTTAGGGGTCAGCTTCATGTTCACCTAGCTCTCTGGAGTATGAATTTCCTATCTTCCGTGCCTATGATTTAAGATTTTTCTCTGAAGTGTGAACCTAAGGAGTCTTTTGCCAGACAGATGCCAGCAATGATTACTTGCAGTGAACACTCTTCGTAACACTGAAACCATCCAAGGTCCCAACCGTTCCGATATCTCTGCACCTTTAGCCTCAAACAATTTGATATCCACAGTGACTTCAAGCACATGGGACTACACACCTGAGTTAACCTTGTGTCTAGCCTCTCACAGGTCTGGGACCAAAGCTCTTTGGTGGGAATGAGTAAAGCTGTGCTCAGGAAAACTCCCAGAGCTGCTGTTTTCACAATTAGCTCACACACCTTACTTAACACTTTCCAAGTCCCTTTGGTTTGCAGGCAGACTTGCTATGCTCTTCAGAGAGAATCCAAAGTAGAGGACACACCTACCCAAATCAAGGGGAGCTTTGCCAACAGGGTTCATGTGGCCAGAGTCCCTCCCCAAGAAATGTGTGTTGCTGCTTTGGTTTATGTTGTTTATTAATGAAATCTGGGCATTAACCTTTTGGGGTTTCGCGTGTTTGGGGATTTCAAAAAATAATTTTCCTTAGGCTACATTCATCTTCCCCTGGAGATGATTTTGTAGGGAAGGCAGTAGGCACAATGAATGAAGAGGTTGTGGAATGGAGAAGAAACTCCCCTAAGTTGTGAAGCAAGGCAAAAATTTAACGGGTCAAATTTCTGTTCCTTTTGGTGTCAACTGGATTTTGACAGGAATTTTAGTGAATTCAAAATACTCTGTGCTATAATTTTGATCCTGAGAAATACAGACATGAGGGGCTGTAGCTTTTGTTTAGCAAACCTTGATCCCAAGTCAGTAAGGAGATCCTCATGGCCAGGCACTTTCTTCTGCTGAAGCCGTATTAGATGACAGTTAGATTTTTGTGCTGAGATTTGTACGCCTGGACTCTTCTGTCCTGAGCTCTTTTTTAACCAGTTGCCAGATGCAGTCAGCACATGCTCCCAATTTTACCCCACCTCAAATTCTCATGATGTAAATTTTAATGGAAAAGTGTCAATTTGAAAACCAAAAAGCTCTGTCATGCAACTTAACATTTCATCAACAGATCTGTTTTCAGCCACTATCAGCAACTTGCTCCTGGCAACACCCCAGGGCATCGTCCTAGATACAGGGGATGTCTGCCCCTTGTTAGCTGTTAAAGCTGTAATATTTTCCTTGAAAGTTACTTGCAAGAGTCTTATCCCCAAGTCCCTAGTATCTCCTTCTCTCTTTGAACTGCTTAGGCCATTTCCAGCCACTGAAAAAGAGCCAGTCCTTTAGAGTAGATGACTGAAACGAGTGGGAAAGTGGGGGAAAAAATCACAGAAACGCTTTTGTTTGAAGAAGTACAAGGCATCAGCTCTTCCCACTGACTGCAACTGGTAGTGTAAGGTCCTTCACATGTCAGATTGCTTATTTAGAGCCCTAAATGGAGAACCTGAACTCCCAGCAAAGTGGGGAATATTAGCCACATATTGTTGTTAACTGCTATAGCACACAGCCCGGCTGCTGCTTGCCTTTCAGGCAGTTTGTCCTTTTTTGGCCTTTCAGACAAATTTAATCCTTTCAGGATGTTTGTTGTCCTTGATTAATAACATCAGATGCCTATAATACAATTTCTGCTGTCAGCTACCGCCTCTGCTGTCAGGCCATATAGTGTTATAAAAAGCATCCTAAATGAAACTACATTTTTCATTTCATAAGCACGTTTTCATCTGAATGCAGCCTCATCCTGCTGA
>NW_008583736.1:10905-66201 GCF_000691845.1 Merops nubicus | reverse complement strand
GCTGAAAGCTCAGAAAAAGGTCTTAATTTTAGTGCTGCAGTACAGGCAAAGCGCAGTCTTAGACTCAAAGATTCTCCAAACTATGCTTTTCCTATTACAGACTCAATCTGTCTCCAAAGCTTTTGCTTTTGTTTTAACTGGAACAGAGGAGAAAAGATTAGTAAGATTAAAATAGACGAATAATTTTCTCAGTTCATTTATGTTCTCTCTTTAGTTTTCTGCAGCAATGGAGAACAAGGCAGTTAACTTGTTCTCACTAACACAGGAGCTCTCAGTACAATAAAGTATTACCCAAGGTAAAATCTTTCATTTCAACCACACAATTATTTTCTAGTTGTGTTCAGTTTAAAAGAAAAGGTGAGAATGACTTGGCCCACTCTGAAGTACTGAACGTGAATTGACAATTTGCAATTTTGAACACCCTCTCCCCTCCCACACACAAATTCATAAATATAGGGATAATATGATAAATATATCCACTGATCATTTGAAATTCCAGATAATTTACTACTGGTGGATCTCTGGTTAGGGACTTTCTTTCCCCAGCTGATTCAATATGTGCTGTTGCCTAAAATCAAAATCAGCCTCACACAGAACTGCTGAAAGCTTTATGTGCTCTGAGAACACACCCCACCTAAAGGCAGCAGGACATCGTTTCCTCACCGTAAGAGACTGCAGAGAGTTACAAATAATAGCTCGGTTGCCCAGTGTATTTTTAATGGATTAGTAAAGTTCACAAGTGATATCTTATTTCTGGCTCCTTCTGATGTAATGCAATTCTTTCAAAAGCATACTAGACGTTCCAGCCTAATGACCCTTCCTCTTTTCAGGGAACAATTATACACGTCCCTGTTGCTCAGTCCTTCACACCAACCTTCCAAAAAATAGCTGGAGACAGGACAGCTTTTGCCCTAACTGGATTAGAAGTACTTGGTTCTAGCTTTACTTTCTGATGAGAGGAATTTTGACAGGTAGGGAACAGCTTTAAGTAAACTGAATTAGGTGCAGAAGGTGTCGGGCTGCCCATCAGAGCCTACAGCTGCTCTCAGGATGTCCCTCATAGGTGTTCCTGGCAAGGGCCGCTGGTGTCTGCATTGGGTTACACCCAGCCACAATGAGCCTCACAGGGTGGGGGGAGGGAACACCTTTTGTCTTCTCTTCCCTCTCCCCTCCCTTTTAAACCTGACCTTCTTCCATCGGACTGACTGCTCCAGGCTCCTGCTTCTGGTTGGAAGGGTGGGGTGAATGGTTTCCTCTTCCTCCTCCCTTCCCGTCCCTGCTCCCAGCTCTGCTGCACAGATCACTCGGCTGGGAGAGGCAGAGGGGAAGGGTGTTTCCAATGCCAAGAGCTCAAAAGGACTGTGAGGACATGCTGTGTGATACCCATTTCAGGCAGAAGCAAAGCCGAGGCAAGGAAGAACTCCCCAAGCACCCATAAGGTGCTGAAGCCACAAACAAGTCTAGCAAACAGCATCCAGGTACCTGTGAGAAGCCCAGGCAGCAGCAGGGCTCATCCCTCCCATCAGCTGCCCCAGGGTAAAATCTAGAGCCTGTTTCCCAGTTACAGAGCTGCAAAATCCTTCCCAGCCTCACTACTGGGCTCTCCTCACCACGTTTCAAACCAGTCAGTCCCTCACAACCCACCGTCCAAAAGGGACTGGAGCTGAGACACAAGCACTATGGTCCCTGCTGGGCAGTGTGAAATATTTTGAGGGCAAAGGGTGGTAGGAGCACCCTCATTTTTTAAGCAAGTGCACATGAAGCTGAAGAGACCCAGCTGGCACCTTTTGCTGGCAGTTTGACTGCTGTGCAGCAGTAGAGAGGCCAGCTGAATCTCACCTTCGCCGTTCCTGGGCAGCTGACGTGGTGATTTCCTTACGCAGTCAAATAAAAATAGCGTTGTCTCAGACCTAAATCACAGTTCTCCACTCAGCCTTTTGCAGTCTGATGCAATCGTGGCAAGACTTACTGGCTGCTTCAGTCCAAAGCAGGCAGTTTTGAACCTCCTGGATCAAACCCACCATGCTCTCGAGCACACACTCCCTGCCTGCCTCCAGGATCCCCCCAGGCCCTGCGCAGCGCGGAGGACGGTGCAATCGCACCCGAGACCAGAAGCAAGGGGAGGCCACCAGAGGCTATCCAGCCAGTGCCACCCTGCTCACACGGCACCACTGGCCCCTCGGACGCCTTCTGGGAACGCTACCGCGCGTCTGAAACACGGTCCTGCTCCCCGAGGCTGGCAGAGGGTCCTGCCAAGAGGAAATCTGCTCTGATGGCAAAGCCAGCACAGCCTGCTCTCCTCCAGAGCATGATGGAAAATGCACTTCTTTGTTCAGCAGTTTTACTAAGTGTAAAACCCTTGATGGTTTGCCATCTGGATGGAAACTGCTCCCCATTGAGGGGAAGACAGGTAGAACATAGAGCATGTGCGTGCAGCATTTTTTGCTCTAAGTTTTGATGTCAAAAACATTCGGTCTCTTGGGTGATTACTGCCATATTTATGTCTAATAACAGTAAATAGTACGAAAAGAACAATAACCTGAGAAGCACCACCACTGAGCTGTGTTCTGAAACTCAAGTGAGTCAGCAGCTCTCTGAAAGAGGAGGCTGAAAAGGCATCACACGTTAACTGCAAAGTGACTTTGGAAAACTGTGTCTCCATTAGGAGGAAAAAACAAGAAACCAAAAAGTGCATATGTTTGTTTGCAGAGAGTGGGTGGGGGGCAGGACAGGGAGGTGGTGTGGGGGACCTCATGGGGAGGAGGGCAATGAAAACAGGAGATGTAAAAGGGAGCAAAGGACTTTTGTGAGCTTTTTGGCAGATGCTGGAGCAGGTGGAATGCAGAGTGTTTACACAGTTCGTATTTCAATATACTAAGAAAACATGGGGAGTCAGGCTCTAAGCTGTTATTAAGCTCCACTCCCCTCCTGCCCCAACCGCTTCTTTAAAATCTGCCTTCAGATCTCGGGCGAAGCTCCTCTCTGCTGGGCTGGTGGTGCTGGGGCAGCGACTGTGCCACCAGCTGAGAAAACAAATTTGAGAAAGAGAGTGTGCGCTCAGGTTAACAAGCCTGGGGCAAGCGGGTCCCCCCCTCTTCCCTGTTCTCACCTCCCATTCCCCAAAGCCCCTGGAAACAGCGTGCTGGGGTAGGAGAAGCTGTTAGCATCAGGTGGCGGGTGGGCTTCAGAGCAGCAAGTGGGGAGGGGAGAGGGAGATTTACAATGTTCCAGTTTTGACTTTTTGCATAATGAAAACCAGAGGTCTAATAAAATACAGCAGCAGTGACACTGCAACGGGGGAGAGGAGGGGGAAGGAAAACAAACTTTTAGGATAAAATAAACATTGTGTACTCAAGCAAGGAGTTTATCTGTGTTTCCATCTATGGATACAGACATAAACACATTCTCCTCTACCGATTCAAAGTAAGATGATTAAATCCAGGTAAACTGAACACCGTAGAGGTAGGAACGTTTTCCTTCGGCAAATTGGTCCTCAGCAAACTAGCCCAGAAATGAACATTGGCCATGGGACTGTAGGAGTGGCCCAAAGGTGTTTCCATGCCTATTTGCCACTCATCCATGTCCTGCCTGGTCTCCCTTATTCAGAAAGGGACCAAAACTATGTTTTTGAAAAGTTCTTGATTCATTCAGGATTACGTTGGCGGGGGGGTTATAGAATTTACACTTTTATTGCTTTCTAGGGAGAACTTTCCTCTTTGCAAGGCCTGAGCAGAAGAAATAACAGAGCATGTGTCAATACCGCAGTGGGCTGGTTTACATCCTGTGGGATGAAAGTTACATTGTACAAAGATTTATATCATCGATATACAGAGTGCTTCTCATCTTTAAAGCAATGTGGAAACATTATGAACAGGATATATCGGCCAGTTAGAGGAGCTGGTAGCTCTGTGCAGCACACAGAGCAGCTTGGATCCTGCAGAGCTCTTGTGTAGTGCATTCACCTCAGGATGCAAAATTAAAACTTCTCTGTGGTTGTGAGTGTGGGTCAGAGCTGAGAGTGGGAAGAAAGAGGTCATGGGCTGCACCCTCTGCCCCTTCCAGCTCATCTGGGAAGTTCAGTTTCTGGGTTTTATTCACAGATTGATTTAATTCTCAATTTGTGATCCTGGGAAAATCATTTAACTTCTCCAGTTACTCATCCATAAAACAGATATAAAACATAAAACAGTTTTATTTGAGGTGGAAAGCTCAAGTAGCATTTCTACTTGATATTTTTACAGGAAAAATAGTATAAAGAGAAAACAGTTGCCTGAAGAGCAGTAGCAGCAAATTGTGCTTGCAGATCACGGAGGGCTCCTTCGGCATGCGTTTGTTCATTCCGTGCTGCTTACTGGGGGTTTGGAACAACACATCCTTTGACCACGTGCCGTGTTATTGACATATTCAGTAATAAAGCCACAATGTCCTGAGGACAATGAAATACAGCACTGGAAATTCAACAGCTGTATCCTGCACCCTGTTCAAGAACCACGATCAGGCAGGCTGGCTTATTGAGCTCCTGCTCTTAGATCACATTTGGCTGATGCTAACCCAGCTGAGAAGGGCTAGTGCTGACTTTGGGTGCCCTAATATAATCACCCAAATTTGAGAGCAAGGCTTGCCATCCATGGATTTGTCATGGCTTCACTTCTGGCCAGCAAGTGGAAGATGCACTGTGCTCTGCCTCACTCAGAACATACTTTGGAAAAGCAGCAAGCACTTATCGGACAGACTGAACTCCTCTGGCTACAAACCAGATTCCCCCAATTCCTCCTCTCCCTCCTTCCCCTCTTCTCCTCGAGGAATTGCAGGCAAAACATCGCCTGTGGAGAAGAGGCAGTAAAGCAGTGAGCAGGCGCACAGCCACAGAGCCAAACCCAACCCTGCGCGGCTGCACGTCGCTCTTCCCTCCAGGCACAACCGAGCTGACACCTGGCTGCGGGGGAGCCCCAGTCCCCCCGAGCCGTCCTGCCACCCCACTAAAGACAAAACTTTGCTTCGTACCCGCGAGCTGTCCCTAAGGAGCTGCGGAAGCGGCGCAGCGAGCCGATGCCGGGGCCCCTCTGTGAGCAGCGCCGATCCTACAGCCCCCTCCGCTGTCTGAGAGGGGCAGAGCAACCCGCCCGGGGACCGCCCCGCCGCGGGCAGAGACCCTCCTCACGGCCACACCATCCAGCTGCTGGGAGAACACAAAGGTAGGTGATGGTAAGTAAGCGACTGGAATGCAGCCATTCGTTTGAAAAGATTCTAAGAGGGAATGACACTTCAAAAAATGCAGCTCACTTTGGAGTAAAATTAAAGACGAATTCGTAATGAGTCTACTGTGTATATTCTGCTATGATATCATTCCAAAGAATTTAAAATTCCTTATGGTTAGTATTTTTCCCTTATGTCGTTATTTGATGATACTTTTTCAGTCCCAAGGAAATACAAGTCAGATGTGCTCTCTCACAGCAAACCTCAGCCGTTTTAAGTTAGAGTGGCTCTCAGCCAGAAAGCCATACACATTCGTGAGTCACAGCTCCTCCAGTCACCAACGCAGGGCACTAAACATGACCACCAGCTACTATTTCTAGGTTGGGAGTCCTTTCTGGAACAACAGTGGCAGGAATATTTGATGAAAAGGCACTGTAAAAATAGCCTGGGTTACTCAATTTGTTTTCTTTCGCTCTCATACTTTTTCCTCCCTCCCCCTTTCTTTTTGTTTCACATGCTTCTTCCCTTTAAAACACCCACAACGGAGCTAAGTTTGCCATTAGCATTCACTGGTGTGAATGAATGGAACAGAACTGACACAGGAAGAGCCACCTCGTAAGAAAGGAATGAGGTGCATGTAAAGAAAAAGTTTACAGAGGGGAGGAGAGGGCAGGAGAGTGACAGGCAGCCAATATAGCTGGAAGAAGAGGGAACTGATGGAGATGAAGGATACAGGAAGGAAAAAGCAGGTTCCTCCTTCCTCTGCTGTGCAGCTCTGTGGACAGTCTCTCATCTGCTGTCAGATCAGGAAGCTCCTTTGAGTGGTGATTTCTGCTGCCCTGCAACCATACGCTCCAGCTCTCGTGCCATGCATGCTGCAAACCCACAGTATCTCAGCAGCTTCCCAGTCCGTGTGGCCCAGGAGTGGAAGGATAACACAGGTATTACAGATCAGCCTGAACATCCTCAGAAGTTGCCTGACTTCCAGCAGAGAGCATAAGTTCCCAGCAATGCAGGTGTATGTCACAGGGGAAGCATCCCAATACCATCAGGAGAGAAATACAGGGAAAAGTCTCTGTACGGCCACATCTGGACAAGTGGTGCAGAGCTCAAATTAAAGGTCTTCCTGATTTACTAACTTTTTGTTTGGTCTTTGTTTGTTTCCCTAGAAGCATGAGGAAGCAAGAGAGATTTAGGTGGAGGTGGCAGAGGAGGCAAAAGGAAGGATCCAGTGGGCACAAAGAAAAGGAGGAGGAAAATGAAGCAGCAGTAGTGAGGTTTATTTCAAGAGGTTTGGGGGTTCTGGACCAACGCTTCCTAACAGCAGTGAGCCTCTCTGGGGAGTGCCTGCTTTGCTCGGGGGCTCTAGGCTCCAGAAGGGTCACACCAGCAGCTCCTTAGAGCTGGGACATTGTTCCACTCACAGACCTTGGGAAGCACTCTGGGAAGGATTTCAACTCCGCAAAGCAGACCAAAAGGCAAGATATGGTTAAGCTGTATGGGAGCGTTACAGCTCTTTGACAGCCTTCCAGGAAAAGATGTAGCAAGTGCCAGGAGGAAAGTCTGCCCCACAGCCTGATAATCACTCCTGAGCTCAAGGGGCTGGTGGGTGAGGTCTGGGTCAGGAGCAGCATAACTGTGACAGTCTGTAAGGATGCAGAGGGACACCTGAAAGCAATGGGGTGTGGCTGCAGGGGGAGAGCCAAGGAACTAAAGGCACAGTTGCCTTTCCCATTTGCCCTCCTGAATTCGTGCTTGAGCTGTGCTGCAGCCATTGGTGTGCTGGAGCATGCTGCAGACACTGTGCCTGCTTCAGGCACCAACAGCCCTTTAGCTGCAGCAACACAGGGCTTCGTACGGTTGCTTTGCACCAGCATGGTCTGAAGAGAGATTTCAGAACTGTCGCTTAGATGTTTATCATATGCCCTATTTCTAATTAGAATTTGCATGATCAAAGAGAACACAGCTCCCACAGAAAGCAGGAGAGAGTTGGCAATACAGGTCCCCTCCGTCCAAAACTGTCAGCAAAAAAATGTGTCCCATTTAATACTCCAGAAGCTTTTAACAAAAACGTGTATAGCATATCCAGAATTTACTTCCTGCCACGCAAAAAGCAAAACACAGAACCAAGAAAACTCCAGGCTCAGCCTGAATTTGGCAAGACTTTATCCACCTCAGGTCACCTGCCTTCAAGAACAAATTTATTCAGACTGGGACAGCTGTAGAAGACTTCAGGCTCTGGGTAAGAAAAGCCTCTTTCTAGGTGAGACCAAAAGAGCCTGGCTTGTTCAGTCTGTCAGAAAGATGGTTGAAGTGTGTTCACTTTTTATAAATACATCATGGCAGCAGACACCAGGAGGGCTGAGGAGCTATTTAAGTTAAAGACTCATGTTGTCAGGACAAACAGCAATAGACTGTCCCTGAATACATTTTCACTGGAAATTATGGCAAGTTTTCTAGCAGAAAGGGCAGAAAATATCTGGTAAGACATTAGTGGCAGTTGAAACGTGAAGCTCAGCTTATGAGAAGGGTTGTGTGACATAACTGCCTGGCAATAACATTGTCTGGTGAATGCAAACTCAAAGATGCCTGCTCAGGAGGTCCTCAGCCCGGGCTCCTCAGCTGGCTGGTGATTTTGATGCCTTTTGCATTGGGTTCCCACACTCAGATCTGCTGGAAATACACAGTCTCCAGGGAGTGTGGAACATACATGAGTAGTTTGCCTGAGTAAACCTTAAAGACACACACACAAAAGTCAACATCATGACTTAGGAACACTTTTTTTTTTTTTTACACACAAAATTCTTGAGAGCTGTTCTCTGATCACAGACTCAGAATCAATATTCTCAGATAGACATTGACTTGCAAGGGGAGCACCTGATAGGCTGCTAGGTACGTGTTAGTTTGTTAACAGCAATGTCTTCTTGTGCTTGTGCCCCAAGCCTAATTTAATTGTCTGTCACTATTAACACCTATGTCTACCAGACACCATCTGATGGAAAACATCGTAATGAAACACCTAGTTGCCTTGAGGAATCCAAGAGGAGTCTTTCAACTAATTGAGGCAAGAGGACATATTCCAAAAGTATGAGCAGATAACAGTCTGTATCAAATCCCTGTTTCCTCTGATCTACAATGCCCAAAACCTAGGAGAAGAGAACAAGTTGCCTAAAGATTTAAGACACCTCAGTGTGCGCACACATCACAGTGATTACTACACAAATTATTACAAAAACCAAGACAGGCAATCTTGGCAGCAGAAATTCAGTTCAGGTTCCAGTAGGGTTCCATCTGCTGCCCTGTAATACTGAGTCATTTTCCTCTTTTTAGAAGAGCTTTGAAACAGTTTCATTATAAAAGAACATACATACAGAACTGCCTCCAAGCCACCTCAAATATGCAGTACTTGAGGAAAAAAAAATTACTGCTGCTCGTGTGTTCTTTAGAATCTATGCAGAACCCAGTATGAAAGCCAGAGAGAAGCTCCACATTTCTGAAAGCTGAGACTGACATGGCAGGAAGACCACTGTTTACTGGCTAGGCTTTACAGCCACACACAGCTGCTGAAGTGATGTCCACAAAACATCTGCTGACTCTAGTCCTCCTCCTCCTCTCAGCAAACACGTGCTGCTGGACACCCTGCAGCCTGACAGTCCTGCTGCTCAGGTCAGAGCTCAGCAGTAACAGCTCTGAGCCTGACCAAAGAAAAGGGAAAAGTACACAAGAGAAGTTTGCTTCTCTCAGACAGCTTTTCAGGCACTGCAGCTCCTGCTTCTTTCATGCCTTCAGTGAAGCTGAATCAGTGTGCACTGGCATCGTGCACTGCTTACCAGAATGCCTGAAGTAAAGGAAGAGCTCCAAACCTGGCGTTTCTACACACTGAATCCATGGCACTTCAGAGAGAATACAGTAACTGGGGCTGGCCATTGACAGGAAGAGACTTTATTTTCTTACTAAAGAAAAGCAGTTTGACTTTGACTTGAACACCACACATTGTTAATTTTTCTCCCCAAACCAGCAGTACTGAAATAAAATTTACAAAGTGAGGCATCTGTGGACAAATCAGTGACTAAAGAAGCTACTCATTAGAGCTGCATCAGACTGAACAGTATTAGTCAGCTACCTATGTTGGAGAGATGTTCACATTTAAGAAGTTCCCTGCCATGAACATTTATCTTTAAACTGGTTGCAGCATTAATTCAGACAGGAAAGCAACTGGTCAAGGTTGCCCATTAACTACAGACCGTCTACTGACACTCTACTCTGCCCTGGTGAGACCTCCCCTGGAGTCCTGTGTCCAGCTCTGGAGCCCCAGCTCCCTCTATAACGCAAAAATAAAATCAAGTACCCAAATATTTACAACGTTGCTTTTGAAATTAACTCAGATTCAACCTACGATCAACAAAGATAAGGTAACTAAATAAAAATTTGTACCAGCATGAAAACCCTTTGGGCAGGTGATATTGCTAGGGGAGCCATTACATCCTGAAAGCAAGATAAAATGTCCCATCTCTCTGAAGGATTTGACTTGCTGTCGAGTCATCATTTATGCTCACAGGAAGACTGATGGAATGGCCTCAGCTGAAGCCCTGTGCACAGCCAATGCACCTAAAGAGCTCATGTTTGTATTAATGCTGTCCTTTCCAACCCCACATTTATCAGGTCCCTCCTCATCCACCCAAACACACAAGCATTCCACAGCACAATAAGTTTTCACTTTTCAGTCTTGAGAAATAATATTCGGTGAGTCCAACACTGCATCGTTCACTGGGAAAAATGTAACCAAAGAAAAGCTTGCATCCAGAAACAACAGCCAGACCACTGTAATACTTCAATTATGTCTGAAACTTTATGAACAGAGCAGTTGGATTTGCTCAGGCTCATGCCAGGCTTAAGACAGTGAAACTCCAATTCCATGTATAAAAAAAAACCAAAGAAAAAAGATTTGGCAACTCTCAGCTAAAACTGCCTTCATTTTACATGTATTATGCTACTTTCTTCAGACTGGTGGCCCAAACCAGATCAAAGTACAAAATAAGGTAGTGACCAGCCTAAGCTCTGGTCCAGGTACAACCTCTCTTGGCCATTTTGCTCAGCTGTGGACTTGTGCTGAGAGCCTGAAGAGGGGACACCCCGGAGTTACCACGAACAGGCCGTGGGGTCGTGTTCAGCTATCAACTCCACTGCTCCACACTTCATGTACTGCTCTCCTTGAGTGGGGCTTCAATAACATTTAAGGGGGGGGGGCGGTGTGGAAGGTTTAAAAATATATTAAAAAGGGGGTATTTTGATTTCAGCTCTCCTCTGAGCATAGGTATGTGGAACAAAAGCACCCAGAGTTTGCCAGAGCACAAAACCCAAGGCCATCTTTCCTTTATGATGATGGCTCTTGTTCCTGCAGTTTAATAAAAGACACTGAATAAACAATGATCATAATCCTCAGCTTGTGCAATCTAAGCATTTGCTTTCTCCACTCTCTTGTGGAAAACGAGACCACACACTCAGTTTTACCCTTTCTTGTTAAGTCATTTCTTTCCCCAACGGTCTTACAACCCTTTTAGCTGACCACATAAAGACATGGTGATGTGACAGAGTTCTCATCATTGAAAGTGCTGTGGAACAGATTTGAAGTTGCCTTCATGATGGAGGGGGCACTGAAGGCCAAATTCAGAGCCAACGTGGGCACAGGGCTTTTCACTGATGGCTTTAGAGCCAGCTCACTTTCTGAATTTGGCTCCGAGCTTCTTTGGCAGGGGAGTCAAACAAGGAAGAAACTAGCAGTTCTGAAACTGTGCAGTTATTACAGTCCCTAAGAACCCAGCTTGTAACATATTAGAGTTGTAGCAAAAAAAAAAAAATCTGCAATCTTTGCCTAAATTACTTCACTTGTTTGACAGCTGATTCCCATTAAGGTTTTGTATGGATCATACCAGTAATCTTGATAAACCTCTGATAAGGTGTCCAGATGTCCTGGTTTTGCCAGTTTCTAATTAGCAGTCCTGGGGTCCTGTCAATTTAAGTTGGTGTTTGCTGCCCAAGGCCATAAAGCAAAAAGTTCTCTGCATCTGCTGTCAATTCTTCAAAGGACCCCCTCCTTACCATTGGATATTGAGTCCCAGTTGGAGAGACTGCAAATTTGATCAGTCGAACAGAAATTACAGGCAAGCCTAGAAACAATATCCTTAGCTGTATGTGCAAAGAAAGTGCTATTCTTCCTCTCCATGCTCCGCTTGCACCTATGGACAGACGTGCCCCAGTCTTCTAAGGGGAGACAGGGCTTCCTCTTGTGGCCTGCACAGACAGAACACTAGAATACCATGCCACTTCTCCCTGGGTGCTGCCAAGGCTTGTGTCTCAAATGTGACCAAAGGAGGAAAAAAAAAAAAAGACAAATAGATAGGGCTCATCTCCTCACAGGAATTCAAGGAGAGCCAGAAACAAAAGTGAAAGGAGAGATAAACATGTGTGCGGCTCTTCTTAAAGCCTGGTGTCTAGAGTCTAAGTGATTCAGCTCTGAACTGCTGCTCCAAGGGTAGTGTTTTCTAGTCTAGGAAAGGAAACAGAAGACATCTCCCAAGGAACTCATGCTTTAGGGAATCTTGGGGGCCTATTCTTAGGTATGCTGCTGCCTCCTCTTTTTTGGCAATATAACAAGTCACGGAAACACGCAGCTAGAGAAGACTCCATCAGAAAAGAAAGTCCTCCTATGTCATAGGCCCCTTCCCTAGGACTGTTTCAGTAATTACGCACGTTGGATGCTGCTGAGCACGTACACCCCAGGGACAAAAACCCCTCTGCTTGTGTCTTGCCAAAAGACAGCCACTGACAGGAGGCAGAGGTTGCCAAGGCAGCCAAGCATTTAAAAAGTGAAAACTTGAAGGGTGGGAAGAGCAAGTAGTAGGTGTGCAGATCTTGTAGTACCCTTCACCTTTCTCTCTTTCCTTCTACCATTATAGAATCATAGAATCCTTTAGGTTGGAAGAGACCGTTAAGATCAGCAAGTCCAACCATCAAGCCATCAGGGCTCTAAAGTCCTCTGCACACTGGAGCTGCAAACTACGGGGTCACTCAAATCTGCAGAAAATAAAGAGGCAGCTACAGCATTCTAAAAATGCCAGCTCAGGCACTGCCTTTTTATCCATATTCAGTAGAGAGCTTTTGCTGACAATGCCCCTGTTCTCCATGTTAGGGGAAGGGGTGATCCCAGGAATTTGCCAGTGCAGCTCCACTGCCACCTTCTCCACCCTTTTTCCCCTTTCCCCACAGCTGCAGGAGGAAAGCAGGTGTTAGAGGGCACAGAGTCATCACTGGGATTATCAAGGGTCAACCCACAAATGATTTCTTAACCAAGGCCTTAACAAGGGTGCTGGGCTGTCACAGGGAGAGGAAAAGGGATGCAAGAGCAGCTGTGCAGCGAGGCAGGCACCCCGCAAGGGCACAGTGCCCGCAGCGGCATCGCCCAGGTGCCAGCTGCTGCCCACAGCGGGTGCAGCACTGGGGGCAGGCACGCCTCACTGGGGGCTCCTGTCTCCTTCCCAGCAGAGCTGCTCCCTGCTGAGCTGCAGTGAAAACTCCTCCAGTGTCCACAGTGGAGCACCCTCGGTGTGAAACGACTGGCTGGCTTCCTTGGCAAGCTGCTTGTGAAGTTTCAGAAGGAAAACAAGGAGCCCCGTTTGCCAGAATTATCAGCTGATGACACTGGAACCTTGCTGCTCCAATGATATTACAGGTAAACAAAACGCAGTTTTCGCTGAGCAGGCAAGCCAGGAAAAGACAAAGCCAGGTAAGCCGGGAGCTGCCTGCCCCGCCGCGGGCTCGCGAGCACGCTGGGGCTGGGGCAGAAGCTGCTTTGCAGAGCTGCAGTTTCCAGCCGGGGCCCACTGGCCACCCTGTGCACACTCGGTGCCGTGCAGGGACCCCACGGAGCCTTTCCCATACCCACCATCAAGGGGGCCACAAGTTTTACATTCTTGTTTTCTTCAAGTGCTGTGAACTACAACAGTTCAGAACACAAAAGGCTGTTGTGGGGTGTGTTAGGTAATTTATAGACTGTGCCTTTTTTTCTTTCAACAGATAAACACTAACACCAAAATTTTAGCACAATCTCTTAAAGTACAATTAAAAACAAAGGTTAGCCCCTACTGCAAGGCAAGAGGTGCTGAGTTCTGGAATATGTCCTTCAAATTGAAACCAACTGCAGACTCACAGACAATGCAGATACAAATTAGCTGTATATGATCATCGACTTCAATTTACCCAAAACATTCTTTTCTTGTGGTTTTTGCATACATTGCCTTTACAGTGTGAATGAGCCACACATACCTAGTGCTTACCATCCAGTACATCACATGGGGAAGATAGCAATTTATGTTTTGGTTTAAATTCAAGAAAATCTTCCCTCCTTTCTGTGACCCAGTGCCTGATTTGACTCTTACGACAACTACAGCTGCTAACGTTAAAGAAACAGCTATAAAAACTTATTTCTTCCTAAAATTATAATATCCAAGGAAGAGGGGCTGCAAAAACTCATTAATGCAGTGCTGGAAAAAATTATGGAAACACTAAAATATGTATTTCAAAGTTTGCCCAGTGAACTAACTCCTTTTGATGTACAAATTAGGCTACACATCAAACAAGTCCCCAAGAAAATTTCTTGTGCTTCCTGATTTCAATGACATGAAATAAAATTTTTCTGGCCATTTCCAAAGATATACTTTGTAATTTTAGCAAAACATTAAGGACCAGGCCAGCCCCTGGATAGAGTTACTCTCACTATGCTTTTAACTTCCTAACAAACCAGAGAGGAGTTGCTCTCATGGTGCCTTAGTATTTTTACACCAGACCCTTGGTGGAGTCAGGGCATGGAGAGTAACAGCAGATACTGAGGAAAGCTAAACAAATCCCAAGCACGATCAACAAGTGCCCTTTGCAGAGCTCACAAGCATCTGAGTTTGGACCAGGCTGCATCCATGGGGGGAAGGTTCTTGCTGATTGTTATCTTGGCTGAACCCCTCCCTGGCAGCTCCTGCCTGCAGCACAGCGTGGGCAGACACCAGGGCAGCCTCGTGCCTTGGCAAAGGCTCCCACCGCTGGCAGCTGGAGCGGACCCCGGCCGAGGTCCGAGAGAGGAGTAGCAGTGCTGGGCTAGAGCTGCCCCCAGAGGAGCTTGGCCCACGTCAGCTGCACGCACCCTCCCACGTGTCTGTAAGGCAGGGCTCTGGGGAGAGCCCGGCTGCCCCCCGGGCGCTGGGACAGTGTCCCACCAGCAGAGCTGGGCAGGAGGCTGGCTCAGGCCCTGCTGGTGCTCTGCCCGGTTCCAAGCCAGCCTGCGGGCCCCTCCTCGTCACTGCCGTTACTCTGCCGCAGAGGATTCTGCCACAAGGAAATATTTTGGCAAAGCCCCCTGAAGGCTGCCCAGCCCTTTGGGGAGGGTGCTGAGGAGGCTCTCACCGAGGCACAGGGAGCCGGCCGCCACCAGGAGTCCTCCTGTCTGTCAGCACTTCGGGCTGCTCCCACACCTTCCCAAGGAATCTTTTCTGGGGCAACACACTCGGCACACTCACACGTACACCTTCTGGAGGTTCACAAATCCCTGCCCAATAACAGCAAAATAAACGTGGCTGGTCTGCAAGGCCAATGGGAGCAGACCCAGAGCCGCAGGCACGTAACCCTTGGAGAAGCACATGGCCCACTGCTGGGGGAATCAGGCACCCCAGCTAACACCTTCAGCTTCCCCTCGCCCCCTTCTTTCCCACTCCTGCCTCTTGCCCCTTCCACACTTTTTGTTGTCGTTGATGTTGTCCCCTAAACACCCAGGGCTTCCTCTTTGGCCTGCCTTCGCCCAGGAGCTCTACCAGCCCCATCTCCTTTATCAACTACCAGCCCTTGGCATCCCTCCAGCACTACACAGTTAAAGACATTTTCTATTCGGTGGCTCTGACTCCATCACATGTGTCTCTGTAGAGCAGGTCAGAAGGCAAAGCCTGCGGCGTACAATAATATTTATAGTGCTGTCTAATCCCATAGGGAACTTCATAGGAGGGAAGCAGAACCAGTTAAAAGAATGTCAAGTACCTCCAAACCACAGGGCTCTGCAATAAAAAGGGGAACAAAGAGATGGCTCTAACAATGCCCACGGTGTTTCTTAATCTAATTATATTTTTACTTTCAAGTTTGTCATCTAAAGGAATGTCCCTTATAGGCATTTGTTATCTTTTCCTCTTTCATAGGTAAAGTTGCTCACCTGGTTAAATAGAAAGCTGCTAGTAAAGCAATCCAAATATACAGCAGATGCATGAGCATACCTTGAGAAATTATTTCTGGAGACATAACAAGCAGTTCTACCCCTGCCCCCATGGTTCTTTTCTTCCTCCTGTGGTGAAAATAGACTCTGAAATGTCCCTGTTCTCTCTTGGGCTGAGGCATGGTGGTCTTGCTTCAGGCTTGAATTATAGCATCACAGAAAGTACTTAAACTTACACTTTTGAGACTAGTATCCTATAAAGGGGGGAGGGAGGGGGGGGCTTTTGCTTGCTCCATGGAAGAAGCTTTACCCTTTCCAGCACCCAGAGTGAGGAGATGCAACATCACAGCTCACTTGTCTCTAAGAAACATCTCAGCTGACAAACAGCACTCTATTAAAGGTTCAGAGTAGAGGAATGAGCCCTTTCCATCACCACCACCTCTGCTGCTATCTATAGCTTTCTGTCTTTCCATATGCAACCAACAAATATCCTGCCTAACTCATTCCAGGAGGACAAAAGTATCACCTCTAAATAACAAAGGTCCTGAGCTGAAACTATCATTTTAAGTATGAAGGTTTAAGAGAAGAGGATCCTGCAAGAAGGAAGTAACATAAAACAATCTCTTGTGAGAAATCATAGAATCCTTTAGGTTGGAAGGGACCTCCAAGATCAAGTCCAACCATTGAGCCATTAGGGCTCTAAAGTCCTCTGCTAAAACAGATCAGAATCTGTCAGGGTTGGAAGGGACCACAAGGATCCCCCAGTTCCAACCCCTCTGCCATGAGCAGGGACACCTCCCACTAGATCAGGCTGCCCAGAGCCTCCTCCAGCCTGGCCTTAAAGACCCCCAGGGATGGGGCCTCAACCCCCTCCCTGGGCAACCCATTCCAGGGTCTCACCACTCTCATGGGGAAGAACTTCTTCCTCATGTCCAGCCTGAATCTGCCCACTGCCAGCTTTGCCCCATTCCCCCATGTCCTGGCACTACCTGATAGCCTAAAAAGTCCCCCCCCAGCTTTCTTGTAGGCCCCCCTAAGATACTGGAAGGCCACAATAAGGTCACCTCGGAGAAATGTCTGTGACCACTGTTAAAGTGCTTGGAACGAGGTATTAGGAGGTGCTATCACCTCAGTTCAGAATCAGTGAGCATATATGACCTTGACTGCTGTCCTTTCATCACCCTTCCTTGGAAAAAGCAGTCAGAAATGCCAAAATAACTCCCAATTCTTCTCATTTCCTCTGCAGAATTCTTCTTCCAGTTGTTCTGAATAAGTCCTTTCCATCAAACTGTAACTAATTGCATTGCTTCCTTTTTCAGATGAATCTATGAAAAGTAGATGTAAACTTTGCTCTTCTACCAGTTCAGAGAAAGCTTTGTTTCCAATAAAAGATTAAAAAAACCACAGAAAATAGCACAGTAGGCAGCATTCTTTATGAAAGATGGGGGTCAGGATGCCACATCTTAACACCTATTTGTAACAATATTTGCATTTAAATGTAGGTTCATTTTTTTATAAATCCCTGTTCTACTTTCCTTGGTGCTGGCAGATGATGTGATAGGAGATGTGCTGCCCCAGCCTGACAGATGGAGCTGAAAAGCTTTTTCATGCTTGAAAATAAATCAAAACAGTGAATGTAAAACTTGTGATGGACAGAAAAAATAATTTTGTTGTGGCTGGGTACTGACCCAAGGCAGGTGTGATACCTGTCCCACAGCAGGGTTTGCTCCTCTGCAGCATTAGTGGGAAGCCCAGTGGCAGGTGCCTTCTCTGAAGGAGTGCTCCACGTCCCGTGGGATGGCAGCACACAGTGTCACAAACCAGAAATACAGCCGTGGGTGGTGGGAAGCTGCTGCAGGGCTGCAGCCCTGGCAAGAGTCAGAGCAGCACCCATCTCCTCTGCCTTGGATCAGCCCAGACTTCAGGGGCTGCATTCTGCTCTCTTAGGACTGCATGGAGAACTCTGACTTGATTTTTGGCCTGGTTCCAGGCAAGAGGAATGGGACTAATTATTCACAGGTTTTTTGCAATACTTCTAGGACTCAAGGATACGTTTATGTCACAAGTCACCTAGGTCTTCTCAACTGATTTGATTTTCATGATGTTCTGATTAAATGTTAAGGCAGCCTGTTGGATATATATGGTTTGAGTTTTCAAAGATGCTCTGTTTCTCACAAAAAGAACTGCCTGTAAATCTAGAATAAACACAGAAGGAACAGCAGGAAAGAGACAAGAGTCATCTTTGAGCTAGGAATTACAATACACTGCAATCAAATACAGCATGGGATGACTTAGAGTCTTCAGATATGCTAGAGTGGCTGTGCTTTGGAAAGCCCTCACTATTTTTAGTGACCTGTTAGAATATTGCTAGCACACTTATTTTTTGTAAGGAAAAAAAAATAGTTTCCTACAGGTCTCAGGAGGATCTTTTCCTCCTGAGTGCTGCATCTCACAAGGGGCTGGTGTATTTACCAGCTCTGCAGCAGGATGCCAGGCCATAGTTCTTTGCTGAGTCACTTCAGAGGATCACACAGGAGCGTCTGGCTAATTTCTGCTCTGCTAATTTCTGTGATCTCATTATCTCATCCCCTTCACAAGCGTCTCATTCACACACATAAAATGCATGTGTGATCTAGTCATTATCCCATTCCAGTTACAGGGGTTTTAAGCACTGTTCCAATCCTTGTTGTTCCATGGCAGGATCAGGCATAAAACAAATCTGCTCCTGATTCTTCCTGTCAACAAATGAACTAAAGACTATAAACTAACCTCTTACTAATCTACTATTTCAGCATATTAGCTAATGTAAACCTGCTCCAGTGACCCATGTAATAGCCACACTGACATTTTATGGTTAGTTTCTCAGTCCATATGTAAATGATTAAAAACTACATGGGATTTCTTTATACAAATCTATTAATAGCTTCAGGATTTTTTTTCTTGTTTAGTTTTTAGGGTACCATATTTTGAGTTTGAAGTGCAACACACATGGCAGTGCTGGCGTCAGGAGCCACTGCAATGGACATTTCAGCTTCCTGCAGCCAGCCACAGCAAGAAAATTGATGGCCTGTTCTCTGGGGCTTGTGTGTTCCTCCTTGGCTGCTGTCTCCCACGCTGCTGGTGTATTACTCTGTTTTCACTGGAAAAGAATGCAGGACATTCAAGCTATTCCAAGCAGCATCCTCGGTGTCTGGATTTCATGGGAATGCTTCACACCGCAGTTACTGCTTGCTGTTAACTTTCATACCTCGGGCTGTTGTGTTTGGCAGCTCCCTGCTCTGCCAGCCGGACGGGCGTGAGCCAGAGCAGCCTTGCTGCAAACACATCACAGTGCTGCCCACGGGGAGACCAGCTGCCCGCACCCTCCTACGCCCAGAAAAGGAGGGAGAGGAAAAGAAAGAGAAAAGGACTTAAAAAAATATCCATCTTTGCTCTGATCTCCAGGAAGACTTTCAACTCATTCCATGGAATAACTTGCAACTTCAGCACCTTAGTGCAGTTACCAGGTATTCAGGCGAATACTGTGCACATCCAGAGCAAGGAGAGAGCGGCTCTGCCTGAGAAATTCTAACCACCTTCATGAACTTCTACATGTTATAGAAAAACATTTTAAAGTAGTTGCTACCTGAGAAATGACTGGAAAGTCTTAGAAAAGGTAGGAGATGTGTACCCCACCCCCTCTCCCCCTTGCTCGTCTGCTCTGTCAGGAGTGCTGCCTGCTGTTACAAGATCACAAGCCAGTCTGGGTTAACCATTCTTTACAGCCTTACAGCTGGCAGCACCTCAAAGCAGCTTCAACACTGCCCTGCCATTGCAGGAATGAGGAAGGGCCATGGGAAGAGAGGGATTATGTTTGAAGCTGTTCTGTAGTTTATTTGATTGATACCAGAGAGATAATACAAAAGGTTGGACTCAGACCCAGAGTTCAGGGGTCTTCAGTTGGAAAGCTTGATTCAACTCCTCAAATCAGTGGCTAAAAAAAGTTCAGATGCTGATCTGATCTGCAATTTTCTTCATGTAGAGAATGAAAAATTAGTGTTTTGGACTGAGTTCACATGCCACACATGGAATAAACTATTGTTTAATGTCACAATGAAAACACAGGTTAGTAATTATTAGGAAGCCAAGTCTAAATTCTATACAAACACTCTGAAAATCCCACAGACTGTGATGAGCAGAAAAACAGAACAAGACAGGAGTCTTTCAGCAGACTATTTACCAGGCTTTTAACGCTGTTTTTCTCTTCACTTGGAGTGCTTCTATAGAGCTGGCTGCAAAACGTCATAGAAAAATCTGCTGAGCACAAAGTGTTTCCTCAAAGCATCCCCAAACTCGACAGCAGTGCTCAGAGAGGGGAGCCTGCTCCAGCCCTGGCAGATCTACTGCAGCCACACGCCAGCTGCCTGCCTTCCTCCCATCAACACCTGGAGAGCTGTCATCCTCATCTCCCTCCACAGTCACTGGAGGGAGAGGTGCACACTTCCAGAAGGCAAGACTCACATTCAGCACTCGCTAACAGCCCCTGGATTCATGGGGCATTGGGATTACCTGCACTCCTCAGCAACTCAGTAAAGACAACCCAGACAAAATGCCATCATTCTTTGGGAAAGGCTGAATGGATCAGGCATCTTAGTCAGCAACTGGTGTAACACCAAGGAATGTTAAGCCATGAGGAAGCTACAGAATTGAGGGGGAAAAAAGAGGAATTGGGTTCAGCCCAGTTTAGATCTTTCCTGCTAGTACAATCATTGTCTTACTGACAGAGAAGAAAAACACAAAGGCATTAATGTCTTGTTTGAGGCCACACAGGAAGCCTGGGAGAGGACTGGAAACAGACTGTATCTTCAGCATCCAACTCTGTAACCACAAAGCCATCCTCCTTTTCATAGCTGTCTGTCTTGGGGAAGAGAAACAGAGTAATTCTGAACCCCATGGGCCAATAAATTATGTTTCCATGATATGCCAAGTCAGTGTTTTGTGCTCGCAGACTCTTTTCTGCTTGCAATTACCTTACCAGGGATCACTGGGCTGCATTTTATTGGAAGACCAGTACATAATTTGGTGAAGATATCTTACTGTTTCACCAGACCTAAGTGAGCTCAGTAGTCTCTAAATCTATTGTACAGCGAGTAATGGCCCATATTGCCAAATGCCTCAACAATTTATCATAATCTGCAATACGTTTTGAATTGACTTCTGACTAGAAAAGCAAAGGCTGCTGCAGAGGAGGCTGAATGACACAGCTGGCTAGAGGAAGCTCAGGCACACTGCCAACATGTCTATCTGGCAATCCTGCCTCACCTTTCTGTTAGGTCTAATGGACAGACCTGACCTTAAACCATGACACACTCCTTGTGCTTTTGAAGATTGTGATGGGGAGAAGACAGATATGAAGTTTTAGGAGTTTATTTGAAACATAGTAGTAGAAGGCTCAAAGGTGAGTCAAACAGCAAAGGGTCTGGACCAATTCCTTTCCACAGGTGCCAATTCCATCAGGATGTTGTCAGCTAAGCCTGGGTAGAGTCATCCTCCCAAGCTGCTCCATGCAACCCAACAGACTATAACTAATAAAGGAACTCAACTTTGGGAGCTACTTAGGGTTCCATAAAAGGTTAATTACCTTGCTACCCTGAGTGAACCCCTCCCCTGTGGCTCCCATGGCAGTCTTACAGCATTTTGGAAAGCAGTGCTGTGGCTGAATGGATATTCTTAGAAGAGTCAGAGTGAAGCCCTACATGCATTTCAACATGTAGATCAAGAGGTGAAATTTCATCAGCCCACACTGCAAACTAAGCATGTCAGCACCATCCACGAGAAGGTCTGTTCAACATCCAGCTGTGGAGTCAGAGGTCTTGTAAAGCATCAGCCCCCAGTTCTAGACAGACATATTGATGAGCTGCTGTCCAGATACCCTTTCCTCCTATCTCATATCACTGTCCCACAGTAAGACACAGGCATTTCAGGTCCTTCTGGAGTCTGTAGAGCTGCTGTGACTAGATTTCATGTAAATACATGTGACTATTGAGGCCACATGTGATATTAGGCTAGCTTATAGCTTACAACTGCATCTGCTTATCAGTGAGACTAAACAACTTAACTCTGTCACAATCCATTTCTGTAGGTTTGAAGTACTAAGGGAAACCACATGAAATGCAATGAGAGAGACTGTGTCAAACTTTACACATAGGAAGCACCTTATGCTCATTTTAGACTGAAATAACTGACCTTCACTTCCTCTGAGGCACATAGGGGGTGCATTCTACTTTTGTAGCCTTCACCTCACCAGTCTTGTGCCTGTTTCAGGCTCAGGCTTCAAAGTTGCTCAAGAACAACCTGGCCAGATGCAGAGATTATTTTCTAAATATTCTGAAAATATGCAGGTTTGTGAAAGTTGTGCCTGGCAGCTACTTCCACATTCCCTCACCTATGAGCAACAAATCTAAGTGCCAGAGGCTGTTCAGTAAAAGTTCACTAATAAACTCTGAACTGTGTGTTATAGGTCATCTTGTTAGCCAGTGTGTATTATGTTTGGCTGCAGAAGTACCTCAGCTTTCATTCTATGCAAATGAACCAGTCAGAGACATCTGATACAATCTTAGCCTGGCAGTATGGCTTTGAGCTCTACTGCACCTCAGAGAGAGGGGACATGCATATATACCCACATTAAATCCAGCAGAGATTGGTTTCTCTGTTGACAGGAGCTTCATGGAAATGGAAGGATCCTCCATATAGGCTCACAGAAAGGAAACAAACTGGCACCTGCTCTGGTCCCAGGTTAAGAACATTTCATGTTGAAGTCACCTCACTGCCAGCCTAGTGCAAGTTTAACATCCTTATTTCCCATTAACTGTATAATATTGAGGAAAGCCTTATAAATCTGAAGCAATTTCTAAAGGGACAAGTACTTGAAATAGTTGTAAAATTTACATCAACATGAAAAAACTTAATCCAGATGTTTGTGACTGGATTAATTACTTGTAAGTGTTCAGGTAGTGCAAGTCAACATTTTCTTGCTTGTAAGTTGTTCACAAGGGAACTACTTTCTCCATGCACCATTTCTCCTGTGCAATTCATCACTTAGGCCCCATAATCATGTTTCTGATTCCTGGCTGAATAACAAAACACTTCTAATCCTGTGAAGACATTTATATAGGAGCATAAGCAAAAAAATAATAACAGTACTAAGAGCACATTCAAAACACTAACATCCTAAATTTAAACAGTCAGGGCCCAAATATTTACAAGCTCAGTATAGCTAGGCAAAAACACAGAATTCCATTACAAATGCCATTCTTACTAAAATTAACCCACCTTGGTGTCAAACTTATTCTGCTTCAGGATGGTCACTGTAGAGATCTTTACACAAAGTGAGGAGAAAACCATTACCTTTCTCCTGTGTAATTCTCTCTCCCATTACACTGGGGCAATTTTCATTACACTGATTGAAAGGTTTACTCAAGACAGGTACAGCTTAGGTCTTGTTTCACTGTAACAAGTCCCTGGCATAGGGCTAGCTGTAACTCTTCTGAACTCTCCATTTTGAATGACTGCCATTAGGAAAGAATTTCGTGGCTTTGCATTTTGTATAAGGTAATAGTTTCTAGAGGATCTGGGGGCAAAGTTTTCCAGCTGCACCCAGTTCTTTTCTTTGAGGCAGAAGGAAAGGCAGGCAATGGGAAGCAGCCAGGTTTAAGGGGACAAGTTCTGCTGCATTCACTTCCAGGAAGTGTGCATGGATTGAAAGTGAAAGCAGAATTTGTCACACAGATAATACCCTGGTACTGCTTCCATCATCTCACAGCTCTGTGGGGCAACGAGACCAGCAGGACACACTGAAGAGCTTTCTTCATGTTGTATTGCTCACGTAGAACTTTAGTACAGAAATCTCCTAAGACAGCACATTTTTAGTGTGTCCAGGGTGGCTAAGCAGGTTTCCTCTTTGGGACAGATGAAGGGAGCTGGGGGCAGGGGGGGGAAGAAAAAGCTTATGTTCAAAATCTCTCTACTCAAAACCACTTAATCTTGATTGTACTTGGAAGATGAATAAAAATAAGGAAGAAACTGTTTTGTTTTTTTTTTTAAATGCTAACATTATTTTAGTAGCCTTCAAATACTTTAAGTAATAACTGGATTCCAAGAGGAATCCAGCACAGGCCACAAAACCAGAATAGACTGCATGCAATTTTTAGATAGAAACAGATAAATCAGTCCTGCTATAGCACACACTAGAATCTGGATGAAAGAGGATCTCCCTCTCACTCCACTGTAGGAGTCATGGACTTTTTTTATGATTCAAGTAATTTAAATCCTCTTCTAATGTGAAGTAGCTTCAAGAGGACAAGGCAAAGAAGGGCAGACTGGAATTCAGTACAGCATTTCTCAGGGAAGAATGCCTGCTCTGAATCAGGTAAGGACATAGGAACTTTGTTCCTCTCAACTCCCTGATGAGTTAACCATTGTCCACTGTGTAGGACATTGATTACAACTCAAGTTTCTACTGTTTTGCCAACAATTCAAAAAATGCACATTCATTTTTAGGTCAGTCCAAGATAATTTATTTCTTTCTCTCCAGTTGGCCAGCATACCAAGCCCTCCAGACCTCAAATTATTTATATTTTCCTTGTCTCCAACACTGCATCCCACCACAGCGAGCAATACATCTCTTGGGATTACACTGATGCAGTGACCAGATCTTCATCCTTGCTTTATCTAACAGTTCAGGGGGACAACTTCTAGGCAAAATAAGTTTCAGGTCCTACCAAATTATTTTAAGAGATAACTTGAATGCAAAATTAAAGTCTTTACCATACCCAAGAAGCTCCAAAATAACCAGAAGCACTGTAAATATGGCTGTTACATCTATTGTGTTTTTTACCAAGCTGTGGAACTAAGCTGTGTTCATCAAAGTGGAACAAAAGGAATAAACAGTGAAGTCAGCACTGGGGGTGGTAAGGAAGATTTTCACTAATGATAATATCTGCCTTTGAACTGCCTACAAAGAAGGCTTTTACTAAGGTAGACATGTAGGGGAAGGGGAGAGGAACAGATGACACGAACAGGCAGTTGCAGATGGAAAAGTGCCTTTACCATGGTTTTCTTATTTTCTTGGCCACAGACCTCTCAGATGGTTCTAGAGCTCAAAGAGGTAACATGCTCTTGTGCTGGGGGTAAAAGCTATGGCTGAACAAGTGATTTTGTATCCTTGGAGATGTTCTACCCTATTACCTCTTAAGTTTTTTCTATCTTGCTTTGAACCCCAGAATGTGGCTTAGAAATCTGATTGGACCTGGTATCCTGGTATGGTTTTTTTGTTTCACTCTTGCTCAAAAATCTTCAGTTTGCTGACTATTTTAGGTCCAATTTCAACAAAGCACAGAAGCACATACTTCAGTATAGCTGAGATCAAAGAAAGCTTTTTAAAGTCATTTGGCCACTTTAAGGCTTTATTGATTGAGGCCATAAGAATACACCATTAACAGGACAGTGCCATGTGCATAGCTGAAGAAACAAGATAGATTAAAATAAAAATATTAAAAGAAACTGTACTTACTGCAAGAAACTATACTTCAGGTTAAAAGCCACTTATAATGTCATTGCAGAAGACAGATTTGCACACTGATGCTGTGCCCCTGAAGCTCTCCATCAGTAGGTGCACATGGCACCTCCAGAGGAGGTTCCTTTCTGAAGCATCCCTCAACTCCCACTTTGAAAACTGCTTTCCACCACTGCCTTACACAAGAGGACCAAAACTCCAAACTCAGAATTTTTCACCCTTCAGGGTGTCTCCCCAATAACTGCACTTGTGCTGCACTGCTCTCAGGGTTCAAACAACTTTGCAGAGAATTCTTCAACTAGATGGCTGTCCTCAAATATTGTTACTGCTTGTCACACTAAAGAATTCACAGCAGAATATGTACTGCATGTATGAACACAAAACGAAGAATGGCGAGGGATGGAGCCAGAAGAAAGTAATACTACAGCTGAGGGGGTAGTCCTACTTCAAAACATCACTTCTCCCCCCACCCCTACTTCAAGAGGGGAGAAACAACCTTAAATATCAAGACAGAATGTTAATCTTTACATGAAGCATTTATTTTTTATTATTTTCAAGTTGAAGCCTCTAGACTGTAGCCAACCCTTGTTAATTTGTAACAAAATTCATATATGACAATGTAAATAAAAAAACCCAGAAAGCTAAGAATTTGTGGATAATTACAGCTGAGTCTTACTGACATCATAAATCACAAAAGACCCAGAAGTGCTTGTAACTATGTCACACTAAATTTCCCTTTGGGTATTCTGTGCATTATTACACACACTCTCTATAAATGCAGATTTTAAAACCCCGTGAGTTTCACATGGCACTTTATAATGGAGCATTTAAATCATTCTGAGAGCAAGATCAATTTAAGCATGCAGAGTTTTTATGAGTAGCACAGAAGAAGAGTCCAGCTGTTCTGTAGAACAACCGTGTGTGAACCAGGCTCCAGAGCCACTGCTGCTGCACCAGCCACTGTTAAACACTGGCCAAGAGGGACTTGTGCAGACCAGAGGGAAGAGAGGCTGCAGCACAGCTGAGGCAACACTACCCCACAGTCTGCATTTCTTATTAGAATGACCTAGCCCTTGAATCACCCAAACAAGCCCATCAGAGGTCTTGATCTGACAGCAGCAGGCACTGTGCAAAGCAACACAAGAAGTTCCTCAGGCTCTCAGAACATGAGAGAAAGAGTGGGGGTGGGTAGGAGGTGTCAAGTCTAAAATATTTGTCCATCCAAGACATCTGGAGTTGGGCCATTGCAACTGTATTGCAGACTGGCACACCAAGTCAAATATGCAAACACTGGGTTAGGTTGATTCTCAATCTAACTCATGAGCTCACTCTTAACTGCACAGAATATACCTCCTGATCTGGGAATAACTGCTACAGTACAGGTAGCCAAACCACAGAGCACCCACCAAAGCTACGGGAGTGTGCACTAGTTATGCACTTATCGACCACTAGAGTGATCTTTATTTCCAGCAAAGCACTCTTCTTCCAATTAAATGTATGCCTTTGTAAACACATCAGGAGCATTTATCAGAATGACTGATGTATTTCTCTAAAACACAGACAGCAAAATGAACTGGCTCTGTCCTAGTTGGACCCTGATGGCAATTGCAGAGTGAAATGTTTTAATTGCCAAAAAAAGTCCCTTTTGCCAAAAATCACATCTTTATGGGGCTTGTCATAAGTTTTTGGTTTCTGTCCAAAAAGCTGCCAGGGTGAAATCCAATCACAAATGACAGCAGGATTAAAAGTGCACAGACTGGCTGTCTGAAGAGCAGTTTGTAACAGAACAAAAACATTGTGGATTTTACAGTTGATTTGTGGCAAACTTTCATAGGGCCTGCATTTTAATATCAAATGCCCAGCATTTTATTCCTTGAATACATGGGAAACGTTGGGCTGGAATACTGAAAAACAGGACTATTACTAAAAGTACATTTCCATTTCTCTAGTGACATTTGAATAGTTAATAAAATTAATCTGAAGCGGGTACTATTGGAAACAACCACGTTTGAATCCTTCCAAGTCTGGAACTCTGACCTTGATTTGTATATTTACAGCACAAAGCAGCCTTGGTAAGAGCCTCCAGTGCAGGACTGCAGTGGAGCCCTGCCACGCACTGCCCCGGGTCTCGAAACACTGAACGGATTTGCAGCAGCAACTCAAGAAAATTAGCTAAGTGTTGTAGGTCATTAGCTTGCAGCAGTTAAAAGTGGAATGCACTGTATGAAGGGTTCATAAATGATTTCTAGAAGGAGGTGGTATGGAAGGTGAATACTACTTTTGTTTCTGCACCTTTAAGCACAGGAATTCCTGACCAGCAGAGCAACTGAGACTGAGCATAAGAAAAGCTGACACCTCAGAGCATTAAACCCCTTTCCTTTCTTGGATGATTAGATTAGCTCAAGTTGGCTAGACTCAATTTAGAGGCACACCTATCCATGCAGCATTGGTACTCAGCTGCATGCCCTTGCACACACACACACAGAGCAGCTCTGGGTCCCCAGACCTGCAGCACAAGCACTGGGGCCAAGAGGATCCCACACGCCAGCTTTGGAAAATGTGTGAACCCTGCACTACTGTTAGAAGCCCACTGGTTAAGAAAAGCACTACTTCAGAATTGGGGTCAGAGCTGTCAGGAGCTGCAGAAGAATATATGCCAACCCAAAACACTAATGGAACTGCCTGAGCATACATCAGTCAGGCACACTTTGACATTTTAAAAACTTTCAGCTTAATACAAGTATTGCCCATCTCCTTCATTCATCTACTGAGCAGTATTTCACTTCATATTTACCTGTGTGTACACAGAACAACTATTTAGCTCAAATGCAAGATTAATTTTACCCATCATTTCAATCCTTATTGCAATATACAACTCAAAATCAAGACTTTGCTGAAGAGGGCAAGCTATACTATGTGATAGTAGCACATCAAACAGGTCAGATATTGAAACACCTGTTCTTTGTCCATTTTATTGAAATCATTTGATGCTTCTCTTGTCCCAGTCAAAGCAGAATTAAAACCTATGGATTTTATTAAATTTATTCCTTTCATGCGAATGTTCAAATCACATCATTGGGATGTCTCATTGTATATATTACTGAGCATAAAATTGTAATGGTATGGTTGCATATAATACAAACATATATACCAATGAGACAGAGCATTACTTTGCACCTGTACAAGGACAGTGTGAAAAAGCTCCTGATATATGGATGTTGTCCCTTAACACTCTAGGAGGCACTGCTGCCTTTAAGGGTAGATTCATGTTCACTATACACCCAGAATTAAAGAACAGCACTGTTCAGATTGACACAGCAGTGCTTTTGCCACAGAAGTGTTAAAATCCAAGAACCAGAATGAAAAAGAATGTAATTAGTACACTTGGACTTCAATACATCTGCATTTATTAAGCACTCCACTTTTGATGAAACATCCCCCCCTCTCCCCAGGGATATGGACAGTAAGGTGACAAAGATCAGAAATAAGACCCATTCAGTGCAGAACAAGACAGACACTAAATCCAAGAACATTAATAAGGCCCTATCTGTGCATCTTCAAAAACAAAGACAGACCTCTCCCTCTCCCCCCCAAACCCCACAGACAAGAGCTCCTTTTCCTCAGAAGCTGATTCTGGAGATAGCAGTGATTAGTGTGGAGAATAATTGCATAGGCTGATGAAAGCTCTATGTAAACATAAAAGGTCCTTTGGGCTCCATTAAGAAGAAACTCAGCTGTTATGGAAAGCTAAAAAGACAAAGCTCTGGCTCCCTTCAAGCCAATTGGACTGGACTCATAGCATAAAGAGCTACAATGTGCAAGACTCTGGGGACAGAAAAGGTTTGGGCCCTATATTTCAAAGCTCTGAAGAAAACAAGGAAAAATATTCTTCCTGAGGACTGAAAGAATCTATTATTTAAATGCTATGAAGAGATGGAATGTAACTTTAAAGTCTTCCTATGGAAGATAAGTATCTAACAAAACCTTTTCACTTTTTTGGAAATTCTTATTCAGCACCCGAGGTGTTTTCAAGCCAGCAGGCAGTTTATCTTTTCTGTGTTTATTACTGTGACTACTGCAAAGGAAAAGAGAGGTTCCTTAATTTTGTTTTTAAATGGGGAAAAAAAGGCACCACAGAGACTCCATGTAAGAATCTACAGCTCCTTATGAGGTGATTCTACATAATTGCTACTAAACAGAAATATTTGTAACTAAGTTAGGAGGAAAACCCCAAAACATTTGCAGCATGCAGTAATTTCAATTTAGATATGCTGTGCAGATCCTTTTCTGAGATTCATCTGGTCTAAACCAGCAAAATATACTTTCAATAAGGTACTTGGGGTTTTTTTTCCTCGCTCTTCTACATACTTTATTTTAAAGATAGTAATACACCTTCCACCTTGACTGCAAACCTTGGCAAATGACATTTTTGTTTAGCAGTGCCATAATGCCTATCTACCATTTCATTTAGGTGATGGTCACTGTTACTTCTTATTTTGCATTACATTTCTCAAAATAATTTGGCCAATCATACACCTTGTTCAGGCTTGTTCAGACTAGTGCTAGGTGCATAATGGCTGTCAGGTTTCTTTTCCTAGGCCTGTCAAACTGATCAGTTGATTTTTGTCAGGAGTTGCCAGATACATGATTTATGTTCCCTAGTTTTGGGAAAAATGATTAAACAAATAAATGACAAAGCAATCCAGACACTTTGCTTATAAAAGAACAGGTAAAAGTAATTCTTAACAGCACTTGCTCCCAGCTGTCCTGTTCAAGGAAAGCATCTTCTGTTCATCTCCTCATTGCAAAGCCATGAAAGGATGTGACACCTGAAAGACCAAATGGTATTCCAAGACGTAAAACCAGCTCCTCCTAGGGCTCCAGTCAAGCACAAGTCATGCAGTTCATAACAAGTTTCCTCCATCACAGCCAGAACACCACTTCTTCCAGCAGACTCCACCACAGATCTACAGGTTTACACAGGTCTCTTTCAAACAGCAATGACCTCAGTATCTTATCATAACTACGCACACTTTCAGCCTTACTACAAGAGTTACTACAGCTAAGGAACAGATCTGTTTAAGGATGTGACATACCCCTTTTAAATTCAAAGCACTTCAAATGAACTAAAGTAATACTGATGCACAGTGAGTTAATTTTATTAAGGCTTTCCAACACAAAGGATGCAGAGGTACTGGAGTCCTTCAATGAGAAGAATGTCTGTCAGGTAAGCAGTTCTTTTTCTGTACTCTCCACTATGGCTGGAGCTTACCTACTAGCTCACATTCACACAGCTATGTGCACAAACCTCAATTACTGTTAACATTGAACCAAATCCCACGGACAGTTTTGATCTCAAGATAGGTGAGCACAGCTTCATTTGTGCCCTGCAGTGACTGAATCCCTTGCACAAGCTGGGTCCTCAGCACATCCCTCCTATACCTTTCCAGGAAAGGGCTGGCACCCAGCCCAAGACTTCACCAAACCCAAGCTGTTGTTGGGCAAGTGCCACATCCAAGCCCAAGGGCCTCCAGGAGTACCATGGCAGTCACCCACAGTTGCAGCAGCGTTGCATAAGGGTGATTTCACACAGGCAGTCTGGTTGCAAGCCAGGTGTACCTTCCTCCTGCAAACACTTGAGCAAACTAAGGCACTGAGCAGTACCACAGTAGACCCCCAAAATCATTTAGTGCTCAGTGAGCATACTGTCACATTTTTCACAGTGATCTCAACACCTGACCACTGTGCAAAGTCAGCTCTAACACTCAAACTAGATCCTCCTAGAGTCACTCATAACTGTATTCAAGCATGAGATTTTAGGAGACCTTTTCAAGACTACCTTTTGGCATAACAGGACTTCACAAGAGACAGGTCAGCACAGGCTGGAGACAAGCCCTTGGATGGCATAGCAATTAGCATCATGATGCCAAGGGAAAAAGACATAGATCTAAGCACCAATGTGTAATAGCTTAAAGGACTGATCATTCTGCAGACCCAGAGCCTTACAGTGAGCAGGGGCCTGCTGTCACAGCAAGGATGTAGCCCCTCAAGGGGCAATGGATCTGGAATCACCTGCTTCATATTTCATTGGTTTTGGTGCAATAGAGCTCGTTCCATCACACCACTCATCATATCCTGAAACAGGGTCCTTGCTGAGTTTTTGGTTTTAGCTGTTTCACTGCAATAATATGACCTTATGAGACTTTAAAAAAGTTTTCATATATGAACCATATTTTTTTAATTTCTGCTTTCAGTCTCCAAACAAAGAATGGTTATTCTGTAATATAAAAGCTATTTACTGATATTGAAACTGTGGACTTATTGTAAGTTTTACAGCATTCAAAATGCAGTGTAATTCTTTTTTTTAGCCCATAATAATTTATTGTCATAATCACATCAGCACTGTCTCGCTGTTTTTTAAAAAAACGTTTGTTGAAAAGCAGACTGTGAAGTACTTGTATGTTACTATTTAAATAGCTATTTAATAGATCAACAAGAAGCTAGTGGCTAAAAGCAGCTGAAATCTGGCTGGCAGTTTAATTCCCCTTTTCTGTTTTAGGGCTTTCTTTACCATCTCTCTTCTGACCCAGATTCTCCCAAACACATACTCAAACATTCTTACTAGTTCACATAATGGTACCAGCTGCTGAAAATCAAAATTTTGGCTCTGTACCTCAACTGCAGTGAGAGAGATGGGAGAAAAATGAAGACCTCTTCTGTTTAGAGGATCTACTCACCTAGCTTTTCCTTGTGCAGCAAGGTAAGGTTTGGGAAGTTAAAACACAAGCACACAAGAACATCAGCAAAAGACAAAAAAAAAAAAAAAAAACACACACATGTCCCAAAGACAACCAAGAAAACCTAGATGTCAAAATCCAAACCCTTCATTTCCTAAGCACATCGGAGGCATGTTTATTGTCTGGGCATGTTATGCTCTAGTTAGGACTAAATGAGACTAGCTTCATCTACAGTATGTACCTGAAGCCTGATCCAAAGCTCTTTATATCCAGGGGCTCACTCCCACTGCCTCTCTCATCAGGATTTGAATCAAAGCTTTGCTGTGCTTCTCAAGCCAAACTTGTACAAGTCTTGTCAGCTCTGTCTGGACCCAAACCTGTACAGATTAGCCCAGCTCTTCAGCTTCACAGATACCACTGCAGGTGCTTAAACAGACTTGGTCTGGAGAGTTCAACATCTTGAAACCCTAATCTGGGCTCATAATTTGGTGAGACTGACATCTCCAAACTGGCAGTTTGCTGTAGGACCCTCCCAGTGCTGCCTGTGCCAATTGTTCACGAGGTACAGAGGATTAAGGAAACCTCTTCATGCCACTTAAGTTACATACCACACACACCCCAAAGACCCTGCAACAAGAAATTATATTGAGAGATGTTTATTGGCATAAGAAGCCCTCGTCTGGCACACATTACTGTCCTTTTATTATAATGCAGGAGGCAGGCTGGTGCTTACCCATTTACCCATCACAGAACTCAGTACTGTTCATAAAAGAGCTAGCAATTCACAAAAATAATCTGAGTATAACACTGAACCAAAATGACAGAGAAATTAACTCTGAATTGTATTCAATATTGATAGAGACTTTCAAATTTACCTGGCCTTACTATTGAGGCAGTGATTTTTGCTCCCATTGTGCAACAGGATCAGAGGACAGAAACTGAGTTTTTAAACTACAAGGGGAATACTCTTTATATTTATCAGTCCAACTTTTTCCAACATATTTCAAACAAGAAGATCCCAATTAAACTGGGATTTCCAGAAGTGAAAGTCTTCTTTCTGGAAGAAGTTCCTTAGAGTCTCCTAAAACAGACTTAACAGAGAATATGTCCACTCAGTTGTTAATATATTCTAGAGTTTTTCTTCCAGCCATTTATTTCAGCCTCTTTTCCTCCTCCTTATCTTAGTCCTTTCCCCTCTCCCCTAAATTTCTCATCTTCTCTGTTGCAGCAAATGTGAAACCAGTAGTTTGAGTGACTGCACGCTTAAGGGAGGAGAAAGTGTCTAGGGAAGTTGATACATGGGAGAAGGGATGCTGGTGGGGAGGGCAAAAGAGTGGAACTTCTAAATGCCATTCTGAAGAGTTACATTTATTGTCTGCAAATTAATATTTATCTGTTATAAACACAAATATTTATCTTCATGAATATTGATCTGTGAGGTTTTGTGACTTTGTTCACTTTACATGGCTAGTTTTAGTTAGGGCAGGTACCTGTAGAAGCACATTTGCATTTTCAAGAAATGTCTTTGTTCAGTGTTTAAGCTTTCTTCATTCTGATGGCACAGTAGGGACTCATAGTTTGTTGTTGTGCAATCAGAAAAGCTTCCAGTTATCCTTCAGGTTTACACTGTAGAATGTAAAGTCCCTTTACAATCCTTGATTTTTCCAGCACCTAACATCTTGGCGAGCATTCCACATTTCTTTGAAAGCTATTTCCTTTCTTAAGCAGTCAGCCTAAATTAGACAAGAGCTGGGATGCTGATGACCTCCACTCTTATTATTCCACAATTAGATAATTCCACAACCACTCTCAGGGCTCTTTCACTAAGTTATTTGTCTCTATGTCATTGTGTTATACAATCAAAATGAACTGTTGTCTGCTTGACTACCCAGATCTCATTTGGAAGAGCAGACCCATCAGACCTTTTAACATCAACATTATTCAATCCTGAAGTCAGACAAGTTGGCTTTTAGGAAGAGGCCTTAAAACGTTTTAACCTCCTAACATATGAGCACAGTTCAATTTTGAGATAGTTTGACCTCCCCCACTTTTCATTTTCTCAACATAGATTGTAGATCTGGGCTTTGGGTCTCTGAGAGCAAAGAAGTTCCCTAACAGAACTTGTAAACTTGTCCCAGACAGAGGGAAGAATTGTGTTCCCCCTCCCTTATCCCTTAGTTTCCCCAGGTAGAGGGGTAA
Organism: Merops nubicus; assembly: GCF_000691845.1. Classification (NCBI taxonomy): domain Eukaryota; kingdom Metazoa; phylum Chordata; class Aves; order Coraciiformes; family Meropidae; genus Merops; species Merops nubicus. The sequence continues at coordinate 32,273 of NW_008583736.1, read as the reverse complement.
ATAAAGGCAGGCAGGGGTAATGAAAGCTTCACACCAACTGAGAAGTTAACAAAATGAAATATATTATTTAACAGGGAACAGAAAGGAAGAAGGGCAGGGGTTTAACAGGGAACAGAAAGGAAGAAGGGCAGGGGTTTAACAGGGTAAAGGGATTATAGTAACAACAAAGAAAGGAAGGTTAAACTTCCAAAAATACAGACCCCAAACGCTGTGCTGAGGCTCCCCGGTGCTGGATTGAGGCGGATTGAAGCTGGATGCACGATCCTTGGCTGTGGATGGAGGCAGGGAAGGAGTCTGGAGATCAGGCCCAGGTCCCAAGATGGCGCCGCCGCGTGCAGCGCAGGGAGCAGCAGCAGCGTGTGCGGCCAGGGCCCCGCAGGGAGAGAAGAGGGGAAGAGGGGAGGGGGCGTGTCGTGTCTCCCCCTTACAGACCCCAGCAGGCAGTCCCGAAGGCAGGAAGAGGGGAGTGGGAACAGAACAGGCCACCGCCCCTTTCATTCAGGCCTGCTCCTGGTTTAAGATTTCAAATCTCCGCCCCCAGGAGCAGCAGGAGCTTCAAACCATTACAAAACAATGTTCAAGTCAATACAAACATGATGGACATGCACATGCTACCCTAACACCATGGATAACAACTGGCAAATGTCTCCTGCAGAACTGGTGGATGCTACATCAGTAACTCACAGCAGTTTGGTAATACAGGGCAGCAGAAATACACCAACTACTTGATTGTTAGTTTCCAGCAAGGATTTCTACTTTATCCAACAAGGACACTACTGACAAGCTCTTTAGAGAAAGAAACATTTTAGCTCACAGCATCTCCACCAGTTATCACACCAGCATAATCATATAGAGCACATCAAATGGCACAGCAGGCAATATCTGTAAACTCCATTTATATAAGTAGGACAATCAGTCGATCTCAAGGCCTAGGAAGACCACAAACAAATGTGTAGGGATCTCACTGTGGAGAACAGAGAGAAGAGCTTCCCTTTAGATTTTATGGCTGCAAATACAGTAATGGAAAATTTGTAGTGATGTTTCAGTGGAGTTGCTATGTTTTTTCCTTAGCCAAGAAACATTTCCAGTCCACCTAGATACACACAATTCTTCCCTTTTGGAAAGGAGTCCAGGTTCTGTATGAATTCAAATGTAAGTTTTATTTACCCTGCAGGACATATAAGCAGTAAAATAAATTACATTAATCCTTCATTTCCAAAGCCAGCTGAAGCCAGTACAGCCTTTGAATTTGTATCAACAGCCTTTGCCCTTCTTTCCCCGCAGGTCTCCACGCCGAGCAGCGGGGGTTCTGTGCTATCCTCAGCAGGGCTTTCAGGGATTCTCGTCTTCACCAGAGGCTCACAGCTCTGTCACACAGCATGTGACACAGGGGGAAAGCTTAGCCCCACTGCAGTGTCATGGGACAACAGAAGCGGAGCTTCAGGAAAAAGGAAATTATTTCAACAGTGAAAGATGACAGATGAAAGTAGAATGTCTTAAAGAGCAGCCAAGGTGAGAAAGCCCCCAGACACTGAGCCTGTCTTCTGAACCAGGCATAGTTACAAGCAATAAGTCCATGTCCACACGAGCCACTTAAAGTCACAGTGTCAAACATTTAAAGCTAAATTAACCTTAACTCAGCTGAAGCAGATGCACAAGGAGCACAACAGCAACTTTTATGGACTACAATTCCAAAACCAGTCAACACCCAAAGCTCTTAATGCAATCCCTCCTAACTAAAGTGCCTCAGCACACTGTTATCCTTAAAAGGAGACATTTGCATAATACACCCACATGCTATTGCTGACTGGCAAGGAGAAGCATGAAGAGATTAAGGACAAAATTCAGAGATGGGACAGTGGAGGGAAATTTCATCACATAAGCCACAACTTTGCTTGGAAAAAAATGCTGATGGTTCCTACCTCAGGGGAAGGCTCCAGGCTGCAGCTCCTAAGCAGATTTAGGTATTTCCAGTACTCCAGAGAGAGGGGCAGGGCTGAAGGCTGAGCCCACTCCCTACCCATCAGGTGTAGATACTTCCCTGCTCATCAAGGGGCAGGCAGAAAGGGGAGCAAGCACCTTTTGGAAGGGCTATACTGTTCCCACACACCAGATTAGGAGCACTTGTTCTTAATATACCATTGTGGACTTCACTTCTGCCAAAAGCTAAGCTTTTCAGCACCTGACTTTCAGACACTTAGGTAGTTTTTTTGGATCTATCTTTGCTAGATTTGCCAAAGATTGCATAGGAAGGCTGCGCCAGTCCAAGGTCTTGCACCCCTGGTCTCCTGTAGTCCATATTGAGGTATTAATCACTGTGTCATTCTTCCTCCCCAAGACGTTCTTTTTAAATGTCACAATCACCAAAATAGAGAAGAGCTACATCCCAATATAAAACACAGGGCCAAACATATAGCTCAAGTTCAATGCCCAGCAGCTATTCACATCAACTTGCCAGCAAGCCTGTGACAAGGAATTATTCACAAAATGGAAACTGGCCCAAATTGGCCAATGCCTTTGAAAACAGAAGCTCTAATTAAATAGAACTTGGTTTAAGATAATTAGCTAAATACTGGTCTCCTCTTGGAGAGAGGTACTTTCCAGCAAACAATGCATTTAACCTAAACAGTTACACGACAGAGTAGAGCACCTTCAGCCCCAGCCCTCATCCCCCGCCCCGAGCAGGACCGCAGCTCCTCTGCCTGGCTCCATACACACATTGCCATCCTGTGGCCAGCCTCTGCTAGCACGAGTGACCGGCCAAAGGAGGTAAAACACTCCCGTGAGCTGAGTGCTGCTGTTTCTAGAGAAGAAAGGTAGCACGTGGCACGAGCAAAACAGGGATTCATAATAATCATAAGCCTGAGCTAGAAAATGCAAATGCAAACGTAAACGTATTTCTGAACTTTGCAGTTAAAGGCTGTCTATACTTAGCCCATATTCACAACTAAGCTACAGAAGTTCCTGTATCACCCAATGGCCCCTTCCCACCAGAAAAGGTGCTTTCCACCAGGGAAAGCAAAGGAGACCCGTGGGCCTACATGAGAACAGATTCAGTGAAACAGCCAAACTAATACCAACACCAGCATAAAGGCTCTAGAGTCATACTCACTCCAGCAAACATACAGCAGTCACAACAAGTGGGAAAGCATCCTCAGGAGCACAGCAGCCAGCAAGCCTCTCCAGGGATGGGAAGAAGGAGGAAGAACAGGACCAGAGCCACAAGGCAGCCCAAGCAAGAGAACCTCTGTCCTTGGCAAACTTCCCCCTTTATACTGAGCATGGGGTCCATGGAACGGGACACACCTGTACCCAACTCAGGTCAGCTGCCCTGGCTGACTCCAAACTGTTAATGGCCTGCAGACCATGGCTGGCCCAGGATTCTATCCCAGCAAAATTAGGACAAAGGTGCAGTTGGATTTATGATTTAGAGAACCGTTGAAGAGTATCTGAGTAATACTGAGGTGCAAGTAAGGAGAAATGGAACTTGTGGGAGGGAAGAAGGGAACATGAGGCTTTGAAATCTTCAGCAAAAATAGAAGTGGCCACCATCGACTTGAGCCCCATGTAGAGCATCAGGGAACAAAAACCATTTGGGAAGTGTAAACAAAAAGGAAAAGCCTCAACATGACAGATGACCAAAAACCCCCTGGAAACTTGACCCCTCTACCAAGAGGCAGTCAAGAGGAGGGCAGGACTTGATTAAGGTGAGTGATACGAGAAAGAAAACAGAAGCTGGGTGGGAGTGTGAGGGTTGCTGTCCCACTTTACAAAGTTGCCCTGGGTGTTGTATCCAGCCCTCTACAGCCAGGCCAAGAGAGACATACAGTTCTAGTAAGGCTGTGTTTTGGTTGCCTAATTCTTTTGGCCTCCATGGAGTCAATATTCCTCTTGCAACTGCTTAGGAAGGCAAAAGGAAAATGTTGATTAGCACTCAGCAGAGGAAGTGGCTTATTTTGCCTGCTTATAATCATGGGAACTTTGTTCCCTCTGCTCCAGTGACCACATTGGTAGCATTAACTGGAAAGCCCAGTAACTGGTAAAGAAAGTGCTGAATTAAGCTTAGGCTCATACTGCTTGCATAATTTTCCGTGAGCAGACATACAAGGAGCTTAACTCTTCATGTATTGGGCCCTTGATGGCTTTCTCCCAAAAAAGTCATTTCACAGCTCCTTATTGGATCAAAAGCTGCCTCCCTTTCCCCTCGGTGGCTGCTTGGGCAGTGATAAGGTTTCAACAGGGGTGTCCAAGGGCAAAATCTGGGCCTAGGATGTTCTGTAGCTATCAGTCTATCATTGTTAAGTATGCTGAGGTGAAGAATTATGTCTTGAGAGCTTTTTATAGGCAAGGGGCTCTGTATGTGTGTTTAAAACAAAGATTTGAAGTGCCATAGACATTCATTTCAGTTCAGGGTCATGCAGGCCAGAAGCAATAATGAAGCAATATTTTCATAATTGACATATTTTATGGTTGTATTATTAAATGCTAGAAAGCCAAAGTGAGATTTTCCTTAGTTCTGTTAAATTAACAGCTTAAGTCATTGTACTTCTCAGTTAATAGGCATTCATCTCAGCACAGCCTGGAAATCCCTCAACACAGACAGCTAGAACTTTTCCAGGGCATACTGACGTGTCAGTGCAGGGCAGCCCAAGGACTGGGTGAGGTCATACTTTACATTTGGTTTTGTTGGTGGATTTTAGTTACGCTGACACCATGTTGCACATGTCCCAAGCTAGCACACGCTCAGTGAGACCCCTCAGGCTGGGTCTCTGCAGGCCATGGAGGACGTTTGTCTGGTGTAGATACCTGCACATTCTGAGATCTGATTGGTTTTATTATTTGTGTAGCTGAAATTCAGGCCCACTGGATCTGAACACCAAAAGCAATCCAGGAGAAAGAGTGGATTTCCCTTTCATAGCAGAGCATCACTGTTATCCTGCAGGACTGCAGAATAGGGCTCTTTTTCCCCTCTTGCTCTCAAAGGCAAAACAAGAAGAAAAAGGCAGGAATTTTCAACTAAAAGAACAGTTTAAAAAAAAAAGAGAAGAAATTTTGTGATGTAATTTTCAAGCCCTGCTTTGCACAGCAGAGGCTACTGAGGCTTATTAGAACATCATGTGGGAAAATGATTTTGTTTGGAAGATGCAAATAGAAAAGAATAATTAAAAGGTAACAGAAGACCCGTCCACTTAGTGCCGAAACAGACACCCTCGGCTTAGGAGCACCAAATAAAATCACCCTGAAAAATAGCCACATAATCCTCCCATCTTCTCTTTCTCTTTAGATAAGAGCAGGGCAGAATATTCCAGGGGTTTAAGGCATCATTTATTTACATGGTCATATTTTAATCATCTGCAAGAAGCTAAGGTTACACAACCCCAGCGTTCAAACGATCCCCTACCTTGCTGTTTATGAGAAGTGAAGCCTGACATTCATAACGTTCCTAGGCTGCTCCAAGGGGACAGGAGGAGAAGGATGGGGAGGGAGGAGGAGGAGGAGGAAAGAGAGGAGAGAAAGGTCAGCTCCCTTTTTAAGTGTTTCTGAGCTTGCTGGAAGCTTTCTGCGTGTGGGTGGTAGGTGTATCAGCTGACACGGGGAAGTGCAAGCGTGAAGCTGGCCACCCAAGACCTCAGGGTCACTGCTGACACTCCAGATCTCTGAGCTGGGGAAGGCACCTGCTCCCTTGCCAAAACAAACCATCTCCTGCTATGGGCATACTTGAAAAGACCTGCTTTTGTCAGCCCGGAGGAAGGGGGCAAGGGGGGGCAAGGGGGGAGGAATTAGAGGGATGTGGGGGCTTTTGGTTTTACTTAAACAGTCTCAAATATCCAGTTTACAATGCAGCGATGTTCTTCAGAATTTATTAAATGGGGGGGGGGAAGGGAGCTGAGGAGACTCGACTCCAGATCTGGTGAGCATTAATATGCATCGTGCTAGAATTTCATGAGGCAAGCGAATTTTGCAGCCCTTGCTCTGGTGGTCCTCTGCTGACAGGATCTCAAGCCGCTATTTGTTATCTTTAGGCCTGATAAGTACATCTGGTTTTGATTCAGGTGGCCGCGAGCTTGTCTCGGAGTTGAAAAGGGTGCTTTGCTCAAATTGAATTTTCTCACAAATTTCAAACTGGGATGAGAACCAGAAGAAGCTGGGCCCTGTCACACAAAACTCCCGTTCTGCTTGCTCGGCCCTTGGGCTCATAAAAACCTGGCACAAATCAGTTTCACCTGTTTGGCTAAGTGAGTACATGCTAAAAGTAATAAAGCTATTAGTGCAATCAGATATTTCTCCGCATGTGTTCTGATGTAAAAAGGAAAAAAAAGAAAGAAAGCAGGGAGGTGAACTCTGCTCAACCCTGCCTGTCACGTATCTTCCTGTGTCCCTGTAAATGACTTGCAGAGAGGCTGCTGCCAGTTCTCTGTGCCCTTCTGCCTGGCCATCGTAGGCTGGCAAGGAGACCTGGCTGCAAAGAGCTCTTTGTCTCTATCACTTTTCTATGGAAAGTCATTTATGGAAAGTTGCTGCCTGAGGTGAAGAGGGGAGGGGGCTGTTTTTGTCATTCACCATCTCATACTTTTCAGCTCTCTTTGTACCAATACCAGACTTACCCCCATCTTTAGACTGTGAAGCCCCCCTGGCTCTCCAGCTTCAGCACCCGAGCAGCCTGAGTCCTGCCTGCCCCAGACACAGTCACTTCTAGCAGGACAGGGGCTGGGGTGCTGTAACGTTTGAAGTAACACACGCTTCTGACACCATCTCCCAGTGCAGTGTCTCATCGTGTCCTCACAGCTGGTGTCTTTCATGGCTTAGGGGAAAGACTTGGGCAAACTTAGACATGGAAGGACTCCAGAGGCTTCTGGCCGCCAACAAAGGCCAGTGATGTCTCTAATTAAGTCCACTCTGGCAACACATTTTATTACCCATAAATTTGTGACATTCCAGCGGTGACTCCTGCTCATGCAAGATGCTCTGTAAAACGCTCTGGGGACCCGCTGGACAGAATATACCCTAAAAGCATATTCTGTAACTTTTCACCCTGTCATTTGTCTATGTGCTGCTCAAGGAACCTTCAGGACAAGACACACAACATTTTTTGTTTGATCAGTTATCTATTTTCCACATCCCTTTTTTCCATGTTGTTACACTTTGCTTTGTTGTGCATTTTTCTTTGCAGTGGTTTCTCTTATGTCTCGTTTTATAAGAAGCTTCACCTGCCATGGAGATTAAGAAATTACATTTCTGATAAATGTTTGTTGTCCCACCTAATTGTAGATAGTCTTACCTTAACAAAATGAAAAAACAAGCCCCTTTGTATAAAATAATAATCCTCACAAAGATATTTTTTAATTGCATCAGAGCAACTCCCTAACCAAGATCTGACTGAACGAATAAAAAGAATGATACTGTTGGCATTTTTCATAAGTATTTCTCCATATTTTCCAAAACTAAAATGCTATAAAAATATAAAACATATGTACAGCTTCTAGCAGGAAAGGGTGTCATTCTTGAGGAAAAAAAATTACTGAATTTCCCTTAGAATGTTTCATTTGTTAACCTCTTTAAAAAAAAAAAAATTGACCAGCTGTACCAGTTCACTTTCACATTGTAGGTTTACAATGCAAGAAAACCATCTGCTTTCTGATATGAAAGGTCAAGGAAGTGCAAAAGGCCTTGTGAATACCCACTTCCTCCAATATTTAACATGCTAATTCAGGTACTCTTTGGAAGCCCCATAAATGCAACACCATGAGACGTCTGTTGGCCTTTGGGAAGCACTGTGGGAATTCATTTCTGTGACCATTCAGATACCACCAGGGTGGTCACCCCCTCCATCAGACAAATACACAGACAGAGCTTTCAGATAATCTCTGCCCTATCTCTTTGGGCCACAGCTTTCCTTTAAAAAAAAATATCCCAAACTGCTCTTAGTCATATATCTGCTTATGTTGTTGGGGTGGTCATCAGGCTGCCCGAGTCTGTGGCATTATGCAGGTCCTGCTTCTCCCCCACTCACCTTCATTTACCTGCCAGGGAGTCACCCAGATCTGAGAGAGAAGCAAGACAGGGATGAATGCAAGCCCATGGTATACCCGCCTAGGAGACGGCTCTGACATCCCTGGTTACACCAGTCTGCTCTTCTAGCACCTCAGGACTGGCATTTCCTACAGATGGGAGAAAGGTGCTGAGAGTCACAGCAGCAACCTTTGTGACGGCGTGTACAGAGCAGGCTGCTGAGCTCCACACTTGCTTCCCTGCATAGTCTGCCTAGTCCCTCCTCAGACTGCCAGGCTGATCCTCCCGAGTTCTAAACAAATGCAACAACTTCTCTTTTGTGCACTCTGACACCCCGCCTTGCCTTTGCACCTGACCTACCAAAACTCTCTTCATTCTCAAAGTGTTTCTCTAGGCTGCAAATCACAGAAAAGAATGGGAACAATCAAAAAAGAAAAGACACTGAATTTCTACCAGGGGGATGCTTCCCTCCACCCACACTGGCCTTGGTTAGGTGCCTGTGCCCATAACATTGCCCTTTCTAATCTGATGAAGTTCACAAAAGGGCAGCAAAGCCAGTTTACTGAAAGATTACCATCAAATCAACATCTGCATTCTTTCTTGGTCCCTCCACATGATCTTTATGGAAGAGACAGATCAAAGGGAAAGCCATGGGGTTTGGGGATTTTCACCTTCTAAGTCATGGAACAAAACGTCAGCAGCTGAAGAGCAGCAGCAGGAACATAAGAGCATCATTCGCCATGGGCAGGGTGAGGAGACAAAGAGAGGGTAGAGCCCTGGAAGCAAGTCGATGTCCCTGTCACTGCAGGAACTGGGGATCACAGCAGCAGAGTCTCATGGGGTGGCTCTTTTGGTCTTTGTGCTGCAACTCCACCAAGGACACTTTGTCTCCTGCTCTCTCTCAAAACCCACCGTAATGCCCACGGCCGTTCAGAACAATTTTTCCTAACTCCTTTCTATTCTCTCAGCTGAAATAAAAGAAGGCAGAATTCATTTAAACCCCAAAATCTCAGTACTTCATTCTTTTTGCAGTAAGATATTTTGCAGTGATGTATGCTTTTCCTCTTTACTTTTCTCATCTTTCTTTCCACCAAATATTTCCCAACAGCCACAGTCTAACAATAAAAGCAAAGTATTTAAAGTACTAGGGAAAAAAAAATCCCATTTAAACTCATTGAAATAGGCCACGGAAAGCATGTAGAACAGCAAGAATGTCAAAACTTCAGAATAAACATACTTTAAAACTGAAGAAGTCAATCAAAACAAGTTGGAATAAGTAAAGTCTTTTTTAGAATTCCTGTTTTCCATGTTTTCTCTCTACAAAATCTTGTGCTGTTTGTCTTTTGCTCTTTATATATCACACAATTCTTTTGTGAAATTCTGTATAATCAGAACTATCAATATATATTTTATATTTTGTGTAAATTATTTTGTTTAATAAAATTTGAAATAGGTAAAGAAAAAAAATCTATTTTAATTCAAAATGTCAGAAAGATGCTGCAAATGCCAGAATACAGGATAAGAGCAGAAAGACAGACAAACATATTTACTTACAGTATGGAGAGATACATGCAGTCAGTAGTATTATACTGATGCTTTTTGAATAGTTTTAATTCCAGGAAATGCTTAGAAAATTTACCTTAATCCCCAGTCCCCCTGAAATCCACAGAAGTTTTACTTTTCTCAGTTTTTTAAACAGATCTTTAAAGTTAATCACAAGCACAATTACTTTTTGAAATAGGATTAGTGGCCAAGTGATTTATAGCATTTAAGAGGTGTGAAATAAATCAGAAGCGAATTTTGGGAAGAAATGACCCATTTGTACAATACTAGATATCCAGAAAGTCAGAATATAATTAACTTTTTCTTACCATACATCCTTCTGTAGTAAAAGGGTATGAATAAACTAATATTTCTAAGTTAGATAACTATTACAACAGAAAGTGCTCTACTGCAAGCTCAACACATTTTTAAGTTATGAAAGAGAATAAAAGGTAGAGAGAAACAGATTTTAAATTGTATTTTGTTTTTTTAAGGATAAGTATTCTTGGTGCAATCTTACAGGTTCAGGAATTTCAGGATCTATTTTTTAGTTTATTTCATTTTCTACTTCCTTTTCTCACCCCACAAATAATGCATACACAAGCTGTGATTCATTATGCATTTTGTTTACTGATTCTAGTAGAAATTATAGAGACATTTATCATAGTGTAGATCCCTCTTTCCTCAAAAAACAGTTGATCTTCATAAGTGTTTGATTTTCACCATTGGCTTGGATAAACTGCACAAACATCATACAGCAACCTTGGTCTCCCAGTTTTGTGGGAACATGCTCAGAAACAGATATTTTGCTGTAGAGCTCTGTGAACCAATTGTGCAGGCTATCTGGGAATTTAACTGCTTTATCAGTATGAATAAACTAGATCAGACTATGCTCAGATGAGATACTGAGCTTTTTATCTCCATTTTACAGAAAGGGAAACAGCCTCACCTACTACCACCTGAGACGGGGAGGTGGGAGTGGAACCAGAGCATCCCAGCCTCCCCTGCGTCCTTTGCCAAAGGCATGGAAAACATCTGCCATGGAGGCACAAATTCTGTTCAGTTCCTAACCCTTAGCCATGCTTCAGTCCATTCTTGTTCCTTTGACTTGAATTTTTTTTTTTTTCCTTACCCTTCTCTTTGCACTCTCTTGCTTCTACCTGTGCTAAATTTTTACATGGAAGCACCAACCAAAAACAGAGGTGTTCTCTGTGAGTCCTCCCAGCTTGCCTGGAGTTACCTACTACTGAGTATTGGGTAAGAGATTTCTCCCCACGCTCAAGGACATGTATCATTCAGAGAAACTGTCAAGGAACACCTGTATACTTACCCTGTAAGCTACACCTCAAAGTTTCAGTAGTTAGTCTTGGGGCTCTGACTCACAAAGGCTTGGCATGGCTGTTGCAGCTGAGAAGAAAATAGCCCCTGCATGTATTCCTCATCCTATGTGTGGGGATCGTTCATTTTCACACGAGGAAATCCCTGACTCACTGCAATTTCTGGAGAGGCACTGAAAGGCAAAGTAAGATTGGTGAGGGTTTACCTTAAAACACTGCTTTCAGCAGCTCCTCCACAAGCAGTTTAGCCATCAAGAGGGAGCTGCAGCCTCTCCCAGCCCAACAAACCCATTCTCAACCTCATGTATCAGGGCACAAGCACATTTGCACATCCCAGATTTCAAAAAAAGAAGGGAACACTGTTGTCATTTTCACCTGGCCTCCTATGTGCATCCCAAGGCAACCTGATGTGGCAGTCTGATTAAAATTAAACAATGATTTTTTTTCTTTACATCTTGAACACTTCCCTCACAGAAGAAAATGAAGCACATTGGAAAAGCTGCTGTTCCCACACAGGATTCACAGAATGAAGTGTGATACAGGCTGGAGAAAGTTATAAATGCAGGAGTTTTTATCATTCCTGCATTCAAACAAAAAACATTTGCTGAGGATTTTTTTATGTCACTGAGCTCTTCCCACTGTCATTTTTCCATTGTCAAAATGCTACAAAAATTAAGCAGACAGACCTATAGTGAAAATAGTCTTTGAGGTTAGTGCCATTGCAGCCTGAGCATGCCCAAGGGCATAACATTTGAGGAGTTAAGGTTGAAACCTTGGGTCCTAAAAAAGTTCGGAAGATTTTAAATCCAAGCCAGATCCAACCAAAGACCCACTAACCATTTTTTTTCAAGGGGTGTACAAGAACCTGACTATCATTTGGGGGCAGCCGGAAGAGAAGTAGTGGAATAGTATAGCTTGTGCACTATAAACCTGTCTGGGTATTTCTGGCATTATTGTTAAATTAATGTTATATTAAAATGAAACACTTCACTATTTAGCTTTCTGTCTGCCTGGCAGGTATTGCTGCATAAATCTAGTTGGAGAAAATTGGCCCATTTGAATTGGACATTGGATATGGCATTTCTGCGCCATCAAGCAAATGGCTGCACATTTTTTTAATTGTTTCCCTCACATATAATTTTTAAACAGTCTTATAAAAATGTTTTCCTTGTTTCACTCCCTACTGAATTAAGAATGCACATGATTAGTTGCCAGTTGGCCTATGTGACAGTCATTCCAGCAGGCAGCAAAGAAAAAGTGGTTTTTGGAAGAACTACTTTTCTTTGCAAAATGCACTAGACATTGCATAGACTTTGAAATAGATGCCTTTTATTCCCTGCAGACCACTTCCTTCAGCTTGAAAAGAAAAAAGAATTTCCTAACCAGTGAACATAAAGGCTAAACATAAGAAGTCTTGCATGCACTACTTGCAATCTGCTTTGCAAGGAAAAAGACTTTTGCTATTTTGTGGAAATTTAAGTGACATATTCAACAGAGATCTTGACTGTGCATTAAGATAGAAGTCTCTTGTTGCTGTAGGCATGTATGGTATTTAATTCTCTCCCTGGCCCCTCTAAATTCTGCCTTTCTCACCAACACACACACACATATCCATTAACAAACCGATGACCATAATGTATTTGGCCGGTTACAGTTCTTTTCTAGGGGGCTGGGGGGAGTCACAGTTTCCTGGAAAACAGAATCATGCTGACAAAGAAAAGAGATGTATAGAAAGTAAGGCCAATGGCTGAAATATTTCATGCTGCCAGTTTACCAGACAAAAGTGTATGAAAAGGTACAAGTGATGCTTCTGTTCTGTCTCTGGAAGAGAGAGGGGAAGTAAATTCTGACGAGGGCTGCACTCACCACTGATGCCTCTAGAGCTGTTCAAAGTGAACAGACAAGGACACAGATATTTTATTTCAGTGTATTAAAACCAAGTGTCAAACAACTTTCAAAAGAAAAGTCAAACAATTTTCAAAAGAAAAGTCAAAAAAAGGCTTGGGGGAAAAAAAATGAGGATGTCTAGAAGTGAGCGCAGGCAGGGCGGTTACATGGTGTGGCAGAAGGTGCTGGCGTTAGGCTGCCCCTGCCCTACCCCACGACCCTCTACCTGGGGGGCATGGGGACTACCTGGGGGGCATGGGGACTACCTGGGGGGCATGGGGACTACCTGGGGCCATGGGGACTCCCCGTGTCCCAGGCCACCAAACAATCTTTTGCAGGACTTGCTGCCTGGGGCCGCCAGGCCCAGCTGGAACAACACTCCCTGCTCCCAGCCTGGCCTGGGCAGCTCCTGCTCGGGTAGCGCCGGGCAGACCTACAGGGAGCAGGAACTGAAGGATTTGAGCACCTTCTTCTTTGAGAAAAAAGTCTCACAGTTAATTTTGCACTTCGACTCCCACTTAATGCTTCCAGCTCTCGGGTAGCCCTGAAAGACATCCATACCCTGGGATCAAAGTCCATTCCTGGCCCCAGCAGGAGAGCCGGAGCCTCAAAGAGATTTTTAGGCGCTGCTACCACATGGGAAGCTCTCCCTGCTGTGCCCACCCCCTCACCCTAGGGAGCCGATTTGGGAGCACCAGGACAGGGGGAGAGCCATGCCCGCGGGGGACTCGGACCTCCAGACTCCCAGGGCTCTGACTTGACCAAATTAGGGGTTTGTTCAGGAGCTCCCAGCCATTGATTTGCTCCATCTTTCACAACGCTTCACACAGTGGTTAAAAGAGATCCCAGAGAAATGGCAGGAGAGCCTGAAAAAGACACCTTTTATAACAATCTGTTCTCATTTCTGCTTTTGAAGATTTGATTTCTTCAGTGTTTTCTGGACTGTGTCATCTGGCAAGGCCCGGCTGTATCTAGATGCTATTGTTTTCTCAATTAAGCCTAGAGAGAGGTATTTTCCCTCTTGGATTACTAGGTTCATTTTAAGAAGGTAATTTTGTGGGTTAATTTAGTGACATGAAAATTAAATTTTAACTTCAGTTTTTCCCCCCCATGCTGAGGCATGTAATGAATAAGTTGCCTCCTGGGAGGGGTAAATTTTTCTCCTGTTTTTCCTTAGTGGAGAAGACACCGGAGAGGAAGGAAGGAAGAGATGAGTCAAAAATAATTAATCTTTTCATGTTTGGATCTTCATTCAGAGAATTAATACTAGGCTAAGAAAAATGTGTGTTAATCTTGACACCCCAGAATATAATCAAGAGTAAGACCTTCCTGCTACCACCAAGCTGCTTCTACCCAGATCAAGTTGGAAGGAATAAAATAAATGGTGAAGGTACCTTTTATCATTTTTGCAAACACAGCACCCTGTACCCCCTTTTACCATTAGACTGGGTAGGCTGAGGCATGGGTAGCATGTGTCCCTCTTTCCTGGCTTCATCTGTGAAGATGATGAGGCTGTGAAGGGCCACATGGAAAGGCAGATCTGCTCATTCCCTGCTGGAATGGCCTCCAAACGCAGAAGAACATTGGTTAGCTCACTTGGGCTATTTAGTTTTACCTCTTCACCCTCTTTAAGTCCTGTCTCCTGTTCCCCCCACACTTCATCCCTTTTCACCATCCTCAGCACTGCCAGCTCCCCAGCAAGCCTCCGTGCAGCAGCCAACAGAGAAATCCTGACCCTACCCTTCCCACCAGAGCAGAGCAGAGAAATCCCATGGGTAACCTGCATAAATTCTGCTCCTCCAGACAGGCCTGGTTGGTAGCCATTCAGAATTAATAATTTCACTGGGATTTACACAATATCCAGGAAGTTTCCAGTCTGGAGATGCATCCAAGTGCCCAAATCTTTTGCTAATATCTGCTGTGATGGATTGTTTTTAATGCTTCTGAAAATCAGGGTCTGGGGGTGACGGGGCACAGGTCTAGAGGAACAAGCAAAGAGCACAGAAGAACTGTTCATCCACTGTTTCTTCACAGAAGGACTGGAGTTTTAAGGGGATTTATACTATTAAAAGTTACTTTTCTGTATCCTACTCAGATCCTGTTTCCTACGCTTTGCACAGACAAATCTGCTGACTGCAGCTGAGGTGAACTCTGTCTCAGAAGGTTGTTAGGAACATTGAATAGGGCCTTTTATTCCCATATTCATTTTTATTTTTCAAAACATACAGTGACACTTCATAAGCAAATGACAGTACAGCTTTAGAAAAATCTGAAGAATTAATGTGCCAAACAAATCTGCTAAAATCTGTTAAAGAATGGCAATTACATTAAGAAAACTAGCACCTGAGAGCTGCTACGAGGTGATGGGGCTCTACTAGTACTGCTGTCAAAGGACTGGAAAACACTCAGCAGCTGTATTAAGAAGCATGTATATCGATCTCTAAATTTATAAACTAGAAGATTTAAGTTTGTTTGACAATAATTTATTTTTTTAAAATATAATTCAGAAAATGCAGATAGACTTTCTTCCTTACCTGAATCTTTACACATAATTTTAAAACCTTAAGACTACTATCAATGCCTGCCTTACAGAATTATGAACAATTCTGCCTTCCTAAGAAACTTTACCTTTTAAACATGTGCCTCATCACATACCCGTTTATTTCTCTCTGTATAGTACACAAAAGTTCCTTTTCACACCTCACCTCTCCCATACACAACCCCTCACTCATACCTCACACATCTATGTAAAGAAGAACAGAGAACTGGCAAAGCTGGCTTTTTCTTGATGTCAAGAGTAGAAAGAATTTTTAAAATTGTTGCTAAGGAATGTAATAAATTTAGTAATTTAGAAGTCCTAATATTTTAGAAATAAAGGCATTTAAATTACTCCCATTTAAACACAAACCTTATTTCACATTTGATTATTAACTGAAATTATTAATGTTTCCAATCAAACTTTTCCTCAAAAGCTGAATAATCCACAATGAAACTTTTCAGTAGTTAATTTTTTTTTACCTAAGAAAAAGAGTAAATGCCTCAAGAAAAATCTGTAAAACTGTTCCTTCATAATTTCATTTGCTAGTCTTGCCTGATCCTACTTAGAACCAGTTGCACTTTATTTCTAAGCATGCTCCTAGAAGTTATATCCATGAACATAACAGATGATAGACTTTAAAATTGGAAGTCTAATGCTCTGCTAATTTCAGACTTCACTACATAGGCTGAGCTTGTTTCATGTTGAGTACTGCACAGAAAAAAGCAGGCAAAGAATTAATCTCCAGCGAGACTCTTCAAAGGAGACCCCAAGATAATTCTGCCCCATAAGTACTGCCGTGGAGTCAGCAGTGCTGGATTCAGAGGTGCACTGAGGCCTCTGAAATTATTTTCAAATATTTTTACAAGATATTAGAGAGATTTTGTCCTTGAAAATTCCGTGTGCCTCACAGAGGGCTCATAAATAAACGGCTTTCAGGATAATGTTTCACACTTCAGCTAAACCAAGAAAGGAGAATATGTTAGCCCAATGATTTCTAAGGAAAGGAGTTCCTCACAGAGCCTCGTAAAATACAGAAGTGCTTTCTGTCAAGCTTTGCCTCCATATGACTGTGTTTCCTTCTGTGTGAATTAATTACCTGTGTTCTTCGGTCTCTTTAGTCACCCTAGTCACATATGCACCTATGATTTTACTACTGAGTTTTCAGTGTTTGCTGGTTCCACTCTCACAACCCTCTCAAAGTTTTCTCAAAGGGTTTTCTCAAAACCCTTACCACTTCCGTTCTGTTTTTTTGCTTGATTTGGGTTTTTTGTTTGTTTTTGTTTGTTTGTGGGGGGGTTGTTTGTTTGTTTGGTTTTGGGTGGGTTTTTTTGAGTTTCTGGTTTTTTTAAACATTTCCTGTTTCTCAATTTTGAATTGGCAGCTCCATCAGAACAGCAGAATTTGCATCGTAGTCACGATCTCACACATCCGTTCCCACTGGCCAGGAACAAGAATGTACCAGTTAAAGAGGTTCCCTCTCGTTGACTTAGACTTTAAGCAGCAGTTACAGCAACACAACAGAAAATCCCTACTGCAAAAACTGCTGATCGCCTGCTTAGGTTTTAATTTTGTGCAAGCTATTTGATGATCTATCCTTCTTCAAGGGAAAAAAGATTTATGTCTCACCTTGCTATATAATTTAAGAAACCCCTATGCTCTGTGTGTTGATCTCTTTCAGTGGGTCTCTGCTCAGGGGTCTCCTGAGCGGCTGCTGTTCCCTTTATCAGATTCTAAATCAGGTTGAAGCTATGAACACTGTGTTTTTCTTTGCTGCATACTGCTGCTTCTAGTGTGGTTTCTTGACAGCTTCTCAGCTCTTAATTCAGGCTATCTGTGAAATGCACAGAAGCGTGCTGCAGGGATCAACTGACTGCTTTTTTCCCCTAAGCTAAAAATGAGCAAAACCCATGAATATTTCTGACCAAAACCAAATGTTTCATCTAGGAATGAGGAGAGACCACAGCAAATATATGTAACAACATGTTTTGTCTTGCTTCCTTCTTTTCTGCTGCTTCCAGTTTTACATCCTGGAATTTAACATCGATCCGAAGCGTGTTGTGCCATTCCCGTGCCTGCGTTGTAGCGTGATAGCTGCACACTGCAAGCAGCTGCTCACTCCTTTACATTAAGGTATAAATTGTTGATTCATATTTACAACAACCCTAATTAACATGTAAGCGTAAAGCTATTTGATTTTTCACATCCCTGGTAAAAAAACAGTGTTTCTTTCAGCATTTTCACCTTATCCTGCAAATAATATTTTTCCACCCTATTGAGATAAAAATTTCATTGTGAACCAAATGTTTTGTTCAAGGCATTTCATTTCCTGGATTGCTTTGCCAATTAAAATTTCATTTCAGTAAATTATATCTTGAAATATTTTTATTTTCAGAAGAAAATCTGAGCTGTTTTCATCTGAGAGTGTAAAATGAGTATTGTGAAGCTCCCTCACATTCTGTGGAGGGCTTTTTTTTTCTGCAGTCAAGATCTGTGGCCACAGCAAGTACTTTTATGCTGTGGTTAAACATTCCTGCAGGATTTTTCACACTACCTTCACCCCTATCATTTTTACTGCGGGTGAGCTAAAAAGATATTTGATAGAAAAAAAAAATGTGTTGAAGAACCAAACTGACAAAACCAGTGGCATTCCACAGGGACAGACCAGAGTTTCGCTGACCCCCATGGAGTGAATTATAATGGAAAAAAAAAAAAAAAGAGGCTTTCAGTAGCTTTGCTTTCCTGGCTGTTTTCTAGATGACAGAGATGTCCATGTGCCGTTTTATAGTGCGGAGAGTGTTGGTCATGAACACAAGCCCACAGGAAAGTTTGGAAAACCCACCTGAATCTCCTCTTCTCCCTGACCCCGTGACCAGGACACAGAGGAGGGAGAGGAGCAGCGGGGGCTGCCGCGGTAGATGTCACCCTCCTCTCCCCCAGGACAGGGTGAAGGACCATGGCTGTGGCGGTGGCCTCGGCCGGCTGGCTGACCTGCCCCTGACTCGGGGCAAGCAGAGACAGACGGATTTTGTGCTCCGGCAGAGCTGGGCCTTCCCGTGACCCGGGTGAAACCCTCCAGCCGCTTTCCCACAACGCCGCGCCGAAGCCTGGCTGCAGCTCTCCGTTTATTTTTTCAGGTGAGCAGAGGCTGTATCAAGTACTGGTTTCTCAGTTGCTTTTAATTAGGCTTCTGGAAGCCGCTCTTTCATCTCGGGTGAAGCCTGCGTCACTTCGCTCCAGCTATTTTCAGTCCTTAAAGCCACGGGTTCGCTTTCATGCGGCTAATTGAAGGCACACGGGAAAGCAGAAAAGAGCTAATCCCAACTATTTGAGATATTTTACGGTTAGGGTAAAACCACACGTATTTTAGCTGCATAGAACCACTTTCTAAATTTTAACCTCACAATCACTTCCCTGAGGGAAGGGGGCTCACGGGAGAAACCAGCTGTAACGACAGGAGACCCCCATGGGGTCCTGCACGCTCCTTGAGAAGGTCGAGCAGGTGATGGAGACCTGATGTGCTATAACAGACTGTCTTTGTTTTAAACTCCTGCCCTTCTGGTCAGCGATTCCTTATCTCCCAGGTCAGCAGGTGAAGAAAGCCGGGGGAAGCCAAACAAATTGCCAACTAAACTTTCAAGATACAGTGCAGAGATGTTCAAGACACTTAACTGCCAATAACACAGGCTGGACTCCTGTGATGGGAATTGCCTTCTGGGTTTGAAAATGAAGTGATAGAAGTCATTTCACCAGCTTACAGGAGATGTTTGCAGTTGCTATCCAAGTTTTCAGCTATAACAGCTGTGCCACATGTGACCTTGGCATTCATCACTCTGTCCCACTCCAACCTGCTGCACCACCACGTCTCCCGGGTGCACAACAGGCCAGGGTGCCCAGCAGCTGCCGCGTGCTGCGGCGCGGTGCTGCAGGTGTTGCCGTGTTACTGGCACTCCACACACCCCAAGCACAGACACGTGCCCATGCTGCAGCTCCTGGGGATCCTCTGCTGCTGAGGTGCTGTGTGTAGCACACCTTACGGACAGTCATCTTTAACAAGATGTCTTATCATCGCTGTGTTTCTCAGCACATGAAGAAGTCACTGTAACGACAGACAGCTTTGGAGCTATCTGTCTATGTGTCTATGGACACACAGGCTTTAGAGGCAACTGGGTGAAAGCTGGTGCAAATTTACTTAAAACATGTGGACTGAGTACACATGAATTTATATCTGTTGTGAACCCAGCCCACAGTCTGATACACCTGAAGCACATTCTCACATCAACTATTGCAGCCGAGTCTGTCGTCGCAGGAAGCAGTCACTCATTTTTTAGTAGCAACACTGAAGTGCATAAGGGCTTTTGAAAAGTGTTACTCCTATATAATATCAGACACTTGATAACTGGCATTTCTTAACTGAACTTTCAGGCAAATAACACAGAGCAATACTCTTGTATTGATTTTTAAACTTATCTATATAAATATAAACACGTGTATATATAAATATATATACAAATTTGCAATCATTTGTTTCTGAACATGTAGCTTGGTTTATGTAGCAGTTGAATGAACAGAAAAAACAGTTAGGAGAAGAAATATCTCCTTTTATAAAAGTGATAGTGCTACAAATTACCAGAGAAGGCCCATGAAATGCTGAAGAAACAGTTATTTTCTGCCTTGACTGTTTCACAGACCTTTCATAGCTTTTGTCTTTCACGTTGTTGGATTTATATTTTCTTTTTCTGTCTAGCTGGTGTAGTGCCCAGCACACTGAGCATGTGAGCAGCAGTGAAGAAGTGTGACGAGCCAGAGACATCAGGAACAGCACTGGTATGCTGGGCTGTGGGAAGGGCTCCCAGTCTGCACACTTTTCTTCAGCAATCTACAGATTCTAAGTCATTTTAAAAGGATTAAGTAATTTGAAAGAAAAAAATAAATAATCCCTGCATTTTGAATTGCAAGAAAATCTGAAAAAATTCAGTTTTGGTTTAAAGAAATTATTTTTCTTCTGATATTTCTCTTCAGCAACTGAAATGAAAACCCACTATTCATCCAGTCCCTAAATAGGCAATTGTAGCTTGAGAATGGGAAAGGTTACATAAATTATGCTGAACAGTGCCTCTACCTAATTATTTGCTGGCTATTTTCTTGTAGCTTCAAAGCACAAGTGGGTCTCAGAGCAGGATTTGAACGATGTGAAGGTATAGGGCTAGCTTATAGTGGTTATGGGCTCATATTTTGCATATGGAGCCATTATTCCAACTAATAGATCACCACCAAGAGAAGCCATTTAAAATATCTTTATGGCCTATATCCTGACAGGGAAGGAGTTGTAAAAAGGTCATAAACCATGCCAAGAAGCATAAAAAGAAGTTGGTGTTCTGCATTACAAGAAATGCAAGATAAGGTACTTGCACGTTCCAGGCAAGGTGGGTGGGTGGGCAGAGGCCCTAACAATATCCAGATGGGCCCTGGAGCATGGGCTGGAGGTGGGCTCAGCAGAGCCAGCCCTTCCATCTGCCACTCCCCACCCACCTCCCCACCCCCTACCCCCGCGTTTCGGCCTTTGCCCTGCGTAGCCTGCCCGCTCTTCAGCCCTGGCTGGGCTTGCTGCCTTCTGTCCCTGCTACCTCCTTCCTTTGGTGCCCGGGTTTCTCTTCTGCCACCCCCAACTAGCCAGGCAGCCCGGGGCCCCGCTCCAACCATGCTACGCTCTGAAAGAGACCACAAACCCCTCTCCTGAGCCCCTGGTCAGGGCAGCCGCCTGCTGTGCCGGGGCTCACTCCTGGGCTGGTGCAGGGGCCCAGCGGGTGGGCTGGTTCTGCAGGAGTTTCCAGTTGCTGGTCTCGTCCCCTGACAGCAGTGAGGCTGGGGATTCGGTAACTCTCTCTAAATCCTGTGCCTACATCCTGCCCCTGTCTCCCAAGGGAGCCTTTAATGAGGACACTGTGGCGGCTGGTGGCAGTTGTCTGCTTTTGCACCACCACAGCTTTCCAGGCAGGACACAGTTATAGACCCACAGGATTTAGCTCTTATGCATAATGCTTTGTGCATTCCTG
>NW_008583736.1:0-10858 GCF_000691845.1 Merops nubicus | reverse complement strand
TGCTTTGAATTTTGCTCTCTTTTTCATTCACAGTCTTAATTTTGAGTTTCTGAGCTGACTAATATTTAGGTGTTTTGAGAAAGCTTCACTGCCCTTAAAATTATTTGGGTGGGGTTTTGGGGGGTTTTTTTGGTTTGTTTTTCTGAAGGAGTATGATTTTTCCAGTCTTCTTAATTAAATCTACCAATGGAAACTGTAAAGGAACAGCTCTCCATTTATGCTGTGACTATTTTAACTTATGCTGCCAGTTTAGACAGACCATATGCTGAGTAAGTTGGATCCCAGGCTCTTTTGAGATATTATAACTGTGCAAAAGAACATCAGTGTAAAAAAGAAACATGCTGTAATGACCACATGTTGGGGTATTAATTTGGTCTTTACTTTGACAGAAATCACCAGTTGCCTTCAACAAGAATTTCCATACATGAGAACAGAGCAAGTACTATATGCTAGCTTTCATAACCTCAGCACATGCTGGTGAGCACTTATGCCTGTGCTCAGTCACACTGGGATTAATCTGGTGAGCAGCCACTCACCTATGTTGCTGTAGGTTGCACAGTCCACTTCTGAATAAAACCCATGAAGATGTTTGACTCAGAAAGAACAACATGTCCATGCCTGGGACGCTCAGGGCTCCCCTGTCAAATTCGTTCCTCTAGAGATAGTAAGAGCAGAGCTCTGATTACAGCTGTGGCTGCAGAACTCCTGTGACTGGGAGCCCCTCAATCCAGAGTGGCAGAGTCAGCGTTATGCCGTGGTTTGCTGGCATAGCACATGTTAACCCTCTGCTGCAGGGACTCACAGACCTGCTGGTGCTAAATAATCTTCACTTGCACTGCTCCTTGCCAGGCTCCAGCAGAGATGACTTAGCACCAAACTCTGCAGGAGAGCGAGTCTCAACGCCTACATTTGTTTCTGACAGACCTCAGCCAACGTGCCTCTCATCTTCCAGCAAGAGGGAAAAACGTACTTTACCATTCCCAGTTCTACTCCCTGCTATGCTCTCTCATGAGCTCTTTGTCTGACCTGTATACTATATAGCTGTCATGTATTGGCTCTGCTAAAGCCAGGGCCAGAGGAGGCTAATCCAGGGATTTAGGCTCATTATGGCACGGGACTGCCTGGATCCTCTCCTTCCACTTGCAGCAGAGACGGCCAGGAAACTCCACACTCCCATAAAGGTGGGCATTGGAGCCACTAGCACTTTTTCTCCAGATGCACACCAAGCACCAAGGGAGCGTGTGTAAGACTTGAGATGGGTGGGCTCACTTTGGATACTACTGCAACTGCAGCACTGAGGATTTAGCTTTGTGTGATAAGGCCTCTGGTGAAGTCCTAAAACTTAATCTCTGAAGGATTAGCCTGAGGAAAACATGCTGGTTTCAACTTCAAAAGGCTCCAGATGTTCAAATAACCAGAGAGTGCCTAAAGCCCTTGCTCAGCCACCCCTAACTCTAGAGGTGTGCAAAGTCCCCTGTCACCTGTCACACTACCCTCTTCTAGCCACCTAAAGCTCAGGTTTTTACATAGTCTCATCATTGTTTACCTCTCTCGTTTACCATTCTGTGTTGCAAAGCACGTCTTCCACACTTTGGGGCATGCCAGGAGCCACAAAAAAAATTGTCCCTTGCCCATTTCACTTGTGAAGCTGATCTTGGACACTCCAACTGTATTGGTGTCTACAGAAAACACAGCCAGGGAAGGTTATTCCCCCTCACTGACCTCCCCCAAGGGCTGAAAGGTTAAAGCATGCTCCGAGGACCTGAGAGACCCTGGTTCAGATCTTTCATCTGTCTACAGTAACCTGAACCTGCATAAATAGCCAGTGTGCCAGAGACAAAGGGAGCGATAGTGTCACAGGCCACACACAAAGGCCCCCTTGGGATGAATGACGCACGTCTCACGATCCCACGGAAACGCCCTGCTCTCTAGACCTCACCTTCTCCAGTCTGGTGAAAAGTATTACCAACAAAGTGAAGCAGCTCCAGTGGTGGGAAAGGCCAGGCCTGGAATATCATATCCAGCCTGGCCGTGGTTTATGCACACCTTCACTGGAAGCAGAAGATGTGCATTCGGATTCCCTCAAACAGAAGCAAGAACTCAGCCGAGATCAGACACAGCCCCAGAGCACGTTCCAGTGATCCCACCTGTGCCTGCAGGCTGAGGCTGGGAGACTCATCACAACTTCTCCTTTTGAGGAAGCTCATGAAAGCCCTGTAACAAATGCCCTAGCACCTTACAGGCAAGCTCAGTTATTGGCCGTTGACTACCCAACAAGCAAGTAGGTACTGCCACCCTTACCAGCTCTAAGGCAGGCCGGGCTTAGGTGATTATGGTCCTCCAGTGGAGACCATAACGGGAAAGAGAGTGCAGAATCTGATTTCCAGAATTTTTTGTTATTAATAATGTCTTAGAAACCAGCAAGAGCTTAGTTTGATTTTTTTTTTTTTTAGATTCATTGGTGAAGCTAGAGAAAATC
This sequence comes from Merops nubicus, assembly GCF_000691845.1. Classification (NCBI taxonomy): domain Eukaryota; kingdom Metazoa; phylum Chordata; class Aves; order Coraciiformes; family Meropidae; genus Merops; species Merops nubicus. The sequence continues at coordinate 8,379 of NW_008583736.1, read as the reverse complement.
AGCCATTTGTTCATCAGTACATTTAATGCTGCATTTATTTCACTCTTCAGAGCACGAAGGCATGTCTTATTTTCAGCGTATAATTGTGGTGCAATTGTTAGAAATGTACCTTTTCTTTTACTGTCAACTTCGTCCCCCAAGTCACAGTTTTCAGGTAGAGAGCATGTAATAAAATTCTGTTCTGCTAAATACTTTGGTGATTAGCTCAGAACTCAAAGCAGCATTGGCGCTGACCTCTGGTTATACACTGCTCTCTATTGCTTCTGTGTTGTAGAAACATAATTTGCCTCTTTCTCTGTTTTCTGTAGTTTTGTCCCCTTGCATTTTAACCTTTTGTTACAGAGGTAGCAGAAATGACTGAAGGAACATTTCTTAAGAGGTTATTATGTGATAGCCTGGGAAAATAAGCATTTACATGCTGCCAAGATAGGATGGTAAGGAGAGAAAGGGCATGTTTTGGGCAAGCTCCCTTGGCAGGATGGGGATATTTTGTGGTAAACTGTCATCGTAATCTGAGGTACTTTAGACCAGAAAAATACAGCTGCTGTCAAAGAGAAAAGCTCCTCATTTCTGCTGACCTTACAGCTTTGGACAACGTGTGTATTTGGCACTGCCAGTAAAGCAAAGGGTTCTTCCAGAGGGCACTGTCGATCTAGAGGGCAAAGCTATATATAATATGTTTTGCTATACCATGATATATTGGTCCTAAGGGAACTCAAGCATCCAGGAAAGACTGAAGTTAGAAATGTGGGTGGAAGCCTTGCAGCCCACAGATATTTCTATATCCAAACGACATCCCAAGGAAGGGAGTCTGGAGTGGGGCTTTCTCATGCTCTGTGCCTCCCCAGTGGTCTGTGCTTCGCAGCACCAGCCATGCACAGAGAGGCAATCGCTTATCAGAGACCAAGGCTGCTTAATCTGTTAAGGAATTCAGCCTCCAGACTGAAGCATGGCAAGCTGCTGATACTCCCTCTCCCAACATCATGTATTGCAGCCATAAATGGTGAAATGAGGCATGACAGACTGAGACTTGCAGTCTAACTGCCTGCCAGTTGGGGTCGAGGTTTGCATTGCTACCAACACTAAGAAGATTGTCCTTGCCCTTTAGGTACAGTTGGAGCAGTCACATATTTAAGAAGTCTGTTTGACGAGAGGTACTGGTCAAATCTGGGCATTTATAATGAGATATGAAAATGTATAGTGCAATATTCTTGCACTCACAATTCATGCACTTATTTTTTGGAACTTGGACCCAAACTTATGTTACAAGCAATTGGACAGCCCCAAATAGATGATAGTAAGCTAGGTGGAGTACTAATATCTCATTCATTTGACTCTTAGGTGAAGATTTCTTTGGGACTCTCTTTCTTGAGATCACCTGTTTTGCCAATGACTAGGCCCAGCATGAATGACACAACTGCAGAAAGACCAACCAGTAACTTTATTGAATACAAAACAGACATTCCATGAACAGTCGCCGTGGGTACAAATCAGTCAATCAGTTCACAGGCAATCATCATCACCCCCAACAATCCCAACAACGACACCGCCCGACCGACAACAGGCAGAACAAACGCGGAACCGAGGCTGCCCGTGGATGGCATGGGAGACAGCCAGGTCAGCAGGACAAAGGTGCCCACATGGCAGCTCTCACCCTCCTAGCCCACATTTACAACGGTCCAACCTGACCAGGGCCCAGTTCCAGGAGATCCTTCCCCAAACAGGCAGCTCTGTGAGGTGCACCCACTCCACAGACAGACACTCCTCCCCTCCTGCCAGTGCTCCCAGCTTTTATCCCCCAGCAGAGCCCTGACCTTTGTCAGCTCAGTGCAGGACCCCTGGGGCTCATTTCCCTTCTGGCTCTCCCTGCAGGGCCCCTGCAGGGAACCCTGGGGGGAAGCTCTAAGGCAAACTCACCCCTCTGGATGAAGGGCTGTGGGGATCACCCAGATGGCAACCTTAACTCAGGGCTCGGGGTTCAGACCCCAGCATTTAACCACCCCAGTCTGTCCAAAAGACAACATCTCTGTCTTTGTTCCAGGTATCCTAAAATTGAGTCCATCTAGAGTTTCTGCACATTAATGTCTCATCTCTCTTCCCACCAGGGAGACAAATGAGTCATTGAAAGAAACAAAATGAGGGAAAAGATAAAAATAGCTGCAGCAGGAGCTTTGGGACATACATGCTGCTTTTTAAAAAGGCTTTGTCAGAAAGGGCTCTATAGCAATGCAGTTTGAGCCTACCAAGGACTGGACTGCTGGGGAGCTCACAGCTTGATCATCTGACAGTGGTGCTGCCATGGGGGACCTCCGGTGCAGCGGCCCCAGTGCCAGCACCGTGAGGCCCCAGGGGCAGGGCCTGCAGCACGGCTGGCACCACCAGCAGGACAGCAGCACCATGGCGAGCGTGCGTGACACCTGAAGTCGTGGAATTGTTTCATATTACCATTTGTTGGCCCTTGGAAAGGCAAATGTTTATACTGCTATGTGTGCTTTATTAAGATCTTTTTCAGTACTCACGTTTTCCAGAACAGGGATGTATCTTCAAGGCAAACACCACCAACTACCTGCAAATGACTTAGTGGCCTGTATGGAAAAAAAAAAAAAAGAAAGAAAGTATTTCAGAAACTCTTACAAGAACAGTGCAGGCTTTCTGGCATTGCAAAAAGAAACACTGCTTTAGATCAGTGTCTTGTCTTCACAGATCCTACATGACACGCTGCTCACGCGGCTGCTACGGTTTTCAGAATGTCCTGAGCGTGTATTGTGTATCTTTTCAAAGGCTACCTGGTGCACCAACCCTTTACATTACTTTAGTTGCATTACTACCCTGCCTATTGTGGTCCTTCTCCATCTTCCTGTTGTGCTACAGTAACATCTGCTGGTGGAAACGTCTCTACTACAGCAAACGACTCAAACAGCCAACAACCACTAAGCAACTTCCAGAGTCAGTTTAGCAAGCTGTTTTAATAAAACAGTTCTAGGAAACACTTTTGAGGTGGTGTGGATTTCAAATAAGAAATTAGTTCAGATTACACAAATAAACAAGAGGAGAGGAAGGTCAGAATGGTCCAGCAGAATAGCACAATTTATATCCTCAGCCTCAAAGTCACCAAATATTCAAGGTTCCAGAAATTTTTCTGATCAAATATTACAACACTGCTTTATACAAAGCAGGGATGGCAAATGTTTGTATTTTGTACAGGAGCAAGGCCAAGGAGCTGGAGAAAGAAGAGTGACATGATAGTGCTGGATCTGGGTAGTGGGAAAAGAAAATTAATTGTTACAGGGACAGCTGATTTTCTTTTTCTTACAAATGTGCTATTCTAGAAGGGGAGGGGGCTCACAGAAACCAGTTTGTGGGTGTAGGTGCATCAGTATGAATCCAGATTTCTTACCTCTAAAGTTCAGAGTTCTGTTTGACTTAGGTCATGAAGGGCTATGTTCAGGTCAGGCCCCTGTGGGCAAGTTGAACATGGATGGATATATCCGGCTATGGAAAAACGGAGGGATGGTGAAGCTTCCTTCACCTGGCCTCATGGGAAGCATCTGGCAGATCTGAGAGCGCCTGGGAACAAACCCGTGCGAGGCAGCAGCAACTTCTGGCTGCTGTGCAGAGCCCTTTAGCGGGTACAGGGTGGCTGGGCTGGAGACCTGCCCCTCCCACTGGTCTTTGCTCAGGCCTCTCTGGCAGCAAGACTGTTGTGACATCAGTCTCCTTCAAGCACCTGCAACTCTTAACATGATGAGGACTATTTCTTTTCTTTCCCTCTGGATCAGACTTTCCATACCTCCAGGGCATCCTGAAGTCCCCAGTGGATTATTTCCTGCTCTCTTTCTGCAAGTTTTGAATGAGATGGGAAAAGAAGGAAACAGTATTCTGTGTCACAGAAATGCTGAAGGAAACAGCTTTCATACGTTCCCAGGGGCCCAGGTTGTAGACACTCGGTGCAATCTCCCACTCACAGGTGTGGGTATTTTTTTTTACTGGAGAGGTGAGGTGGAGGGAACTCAACAAACTCAGAATTTTTTTACTTCAAGCATTTCTCGTTGGGATTTACTTGGGGGGGGGGGCGAAATTAAAAGAGCAAAGGCAGGAAAGGGCCATTTGGCTTATCTTGTTCACTTCCTGAAATCCAAACAAACTTTCAAAAAAATCCATATCACACCCTATCCATTCACTCTGTTCCCTGCTCTGAGGTTGGGAGAGTCTAGACAAATCTGGGCTTTGGGAAACCTTTGGAACTTTTTCTGAAAATATGTTCCAAATATTTTGTTAAAGGCTTCGAACACATTGGAAAACACTAGCTGGGGGGTTGAGGGAGGTTTTTTGGTTTTATTTATGTTTTCACTCTAAGCACCATTGCCAAGAGCACAGGAGAGACGGGCTGGGAGGTCTGCGCCAGCGAGCGATTACTCACACGAGGCAGTCTCAGTGCCTTCCCTGGGACACCATCTGCCAGCAGTGACTCAGCCAGCACCACCAAAGTCCACAGCCGGCCCCTTCTGCCTTTATTCTTCTCACTTCAGGTGCAGGGACAGTTTTCCAGAGTTTACCCACTCTGCCTTCCTCTGGTTGTGCCCTGTGGCTGCTCTTCTGCTGTGGAGTCCAGCGGTGTGGCACCTCCTTTTGGCAGGAGGTTTCAGGCCCCCGGGGGAAGAAGCAGCAGCCCCTCAGAGCCCCTGTGCCTGCTCTGCACCGCCTGGAAGCCGGGTCTGCAGGTGTGACATTTCAAATGAGGTGCCTAAAACCCTGTGTGCATCTGGGCTTTGCTCTCTGTGGACCCAGGGTATAGTTTAACTTGTAGCTGGCACTTTCTAGACCAGTGAAAATCCAATCTTCTTCACAAGTCAGATTAAACAAAACAAAACCCAGAAATAAAAATTTAAAAAAAAAAAAAAGCATTGTCAGAGAAATACACCCCAGTGCTGCAGAGGGCAGTTTCCTCAGAGCATACACCCCTCTCCTTTCCCTGCTCACTCCTCCGGCCTTCTGCTGTGGTTGCCAGCTGATAAAAATATCTCCCTTTCCCTGAAATCCACTCTTCACAAACATTCTGTTTTTTCTTATGCCCTGACAGAAGAAATGCTCCAGAAATGAGCTGGTTGTCCTGCAAAACATACGGCTGCTAACTTCATGCCATAAAACAGCAGGGCAGTCTCTTCAGCCTGATGAGATTTAACTGACAATTCGCTGAGCGAAGCGATGAAAGTTGGAAGCCCTCATCACAGATTTCACTTCCTAATGTCTTAAGCCTCTCTTGTAAGAACCAGGGAATTGGCATGTTCAACCCCAGCTGATCTAAGTGCTTTATCTAATCAACCTATTTGCTTAAATGCAACGAAAATATATAGGAGGATTTCAGAACACTTTTACTACTTGTGACCACTTTTTAATTTTATTTTAAACAGTCTGCAAATCCTGATGCTAGAGAACATTTTTGACTGGCTCCATAAGGCAATGAACAACTTTACAAAAGCTGTCAGGAAAAATTCATGGGGCAAAGCTTCTCAGAGACAGCTAAGGATTTAAGGAAAAGTTTCACCAGAAAAGTAACAGCAAGGAAGTTTTGACAAATTTCCAGTTAATACAAAAAATCAACTATCATAACACCACAGTGTGAGATTCTGAAGTAGCCCAACTCCTTTTAAGTTATTTAGCAGAGACTGGATGGCTTTGGGCAGAAGTTAGCTCACGTGTGTCCCCTGGAATAGCGACTGGGCTTTGGGAAAGTGTGGGAAATGCATGTAAACATTTTTCACACACCTCATCATATCTTACATTCAGAAGTGGAAGAGAAGAGAGTGAAATGGTAAAGGGGTGAATAGGTTTTGCTGGATCTGCACTTCTTAGATGAAACCAAGACATCCTGGGGAGCTTGTAAGGAACCTCTTTCTCCAATGAAACAGGGACCAATTTCTAGTTTGGCCATGCAAAGTAACAAGTTTGGCTAATTGCCTGAAAATTTGGATTAAACTGTTAATAAATTAAGCCTAAGGAGCAGCCAAAAATCACATCTTGCTGCTAAAACCCATAACTTGATTGAAAATCCTGTGGTTTGAAAGAGAAAGGAATGTTGTGCCAGTTGTATGTTGTTCTTTGGATCAGCATTTAATTGTCTCTTCAGGAAAGTCTCTTCTGTGACCTGCCCGGTGCCAGGGCAGATGGAGGGTGGAGCACAGACCTCCCCATCCTCTCCTCTGGCCCCTGCACCACCACTTTTTTCATTAGCAAACTACAGGGCCCAAGTGGACCATGCCTCATTTCAGAAAGAGGAAGACAAACCCAAGGCTCTCAGCCAGTTTCTGGGGATTAATGGGCATAAATAGTCCTGGAAATGCCTGGAACTCAACTGACTCCTAAAAAGTGTGTGTGTGGGTGGGGAATCGAAGGCCCAGCCCACCCATGTGTGGGCCTAGTGTTTAAAAAGAGGTCTACTGCTGAGAAAAAAATATAAGAGATTTTTTTTCCACAGATTACATCTTGCAATATGTTCTTGACAAGAACAGAGATAGGATTATAAAACAGAGCAGTCCAATACAAACTGGACTCAAAAAAACCTGAATCCCCAAATCTTGCACCATGGGCCTTTCTGCTTTCCTGGCCAGCAATCCGTTTAGATGGATTAGCTTCTGAAGGCACTTCATTTGGTAACAGAGATTCAGGCAAGGCTCACCGAATACCACAGAGACAAAGTGCCTTTGGAGAGTCAAAAAAAGCAGGCTGTGGTGGAAAAGGTATAAAACCAGGTCTTGAAGGTTGGCAGAGGCAATCTACTCCCTTCTGTTGCTACTGCGTTTCACCTCTGAGCCAGTTCTGTTGCACAAATCTGACCAATCAAAAAAGGTCAGGATGGCAGATCCTTAACTTTGGGATAAAGGGAGACACTGGTGTTATGTTTTGCTGTTTTCCTTGGTTTCTTTGTTGAGAGGGTGTTTTTTTTTGTTCCTCCTAGTCTGAGCTCCAGTGATCCATCCATCTCTAAATGCTGACACTTTAACCTGATACAAATCCCCCTGCCTAGCTTTCTGTCTTTTCCATTTTCAGTTCAGATTTCCCTTGTGGACTTGCAATTCACTCTCAGATCATTAATATCCTTTGCTGGCAAATCCCTCTCGATGTACGGAGCAAGAGCTCTTGCTGCCAGCTGATCTTCCTTCACCTCTTACTTCCAATGAGGAATGTAACCTCAGCTGCCTTTCAACATTTCCAGCTCCTATTTTTTTATCTCTATCATTCGTAGGTGCATAATGGCCACTTCACCTCAGCTATCAAGGCTCTTTATTTTTACCCACTCATTACTGATATTTGCCTGTAACCTCAGTTTTCTAGAGGATTGGCAGACAGGAGGCAAGACAGACTCAGGCAGCTGAGCACAGGCTTTTCTGACTATCCAGGATGTGGCACAAGCCAAGAAAGTTCCACCTCCTACTGAAGAAAAAAGGACAGGGGGAAAAAGAAAAAGAAAAAAAAAAAAAAGCAGCAGCAACCAAGCCTCAAAACCCATTTAAGCAGAATGAATGGGTCTTTGTTCTCCAGGGCAGGGTTTGCATTAATATTTGCTGTGTTAGCCATGGCCACGATTTAATTGCACATCTTAATGACTTTTGGTGTTTCCCTTAAAGTCTGAGAAGCTGGAATAAGGGAGTCCATAAGGCCCTTTGGATTCATTCAGAGCAAAAGGTAAACCATTACTTTTGCAACAAAGAGGAAACAAATTCTCCTCCAAAGTCTCTAAACCCCAAAGGAAAATAAAAGGAAATTGACATATTTTGGTTTTAAGACATCCCAGGATCTTTAAGTCACTCTTTGGAGTTTGGAAGCCCTGATGGTTTGATGCTCAAAAATGACAATGCTGCCTTTATGTTGAACATGCTGTTGTGATGAGTATGTTGAGATGAACTTGGTCTTGGTTCTTTTAGGCCTCACATGAAAATATTCTGCTAAACCTTCAAGAGTATTGTTTTCCTCATTGGCAAACACTACCCTGCTCCAGTTCCTTGCCCCTACTCCCATTGCCATCACAGGCTCACAGCGAGCCAGATTTCGGACTTGTCTTAGTGCTGGGGCGTTTCTGCCTCGTTCCCTAATGCCTGTGGATGTTCCCTTGACCCCACCAGCAGGGCCATCCCTGGCTTATGCCGCATTTCCCACAAGAAGCCTCCTCTCTTCCCCCTGCCGGTTCCTCTGGAATTTAAACTTTCACCGACAGAAGCAGCGTCTCCAGCCGCCGGCAGCTGCAGTGCAAACCTCAGCACTGCCCCGAGAGGCCGCTGGCACACGGGCCCCGGCTGTGCTCAGAGGCGAGGCCACCCAGCGCAGCCGAGCGCTCTTTCCCGTGCCCCGGTGGGGTTTGACGGTGCCCGCGGCCCGGCCCGG
>NW_008583735.1:29039-29286 GCF_000691845.1 Merops nubicus | reverse complement strand
CGGCGTGGTGCCGGCATCCCCCAGGTATGGCCCTGCCCAGGCGCGGTCCCCAGCTCCAGGGGGTCTCACCCCCCCGTGGTGTTGGTACAGGAAAATGTGTACAACCGTATGGAGCAAGCCCTTTCTGGCATGTTTGGACAGGGAGCCCGAGTGATGTCTCTGTGATGGGTGTCACCCCCAGGCAAGGCAGAGGAGATGGCAAATGCTTTGCCTCTTTTTTTTTTTTTTTGTTTTTTTTATTTAATGG
>NW_008583735.1:28418-29026 GCF_000691845.1 Merops nubicus | reverse complement strand
TTTAATTAAATGGTTAGACTTTGCTTAAAGGTTTTAGGGGCCCAGGATAGACCTGTCTCTGTGTTCTCCTGGAGATGGGCTCAATCCCCAGGCCGTGGTCAGATCCTGTTTCCTGCCATCCCACGTGTCAGTGCTCTGAAATTCAGAGCACGGGAGGAGCTGTGTGCTGGGTACCAGACTTCATCAAAAGACCCAGCAATTTTTCCTGGCATTTTTGCTGGAAGGTTTTTCAGCATCTCCCCCCTGGCTTTTGTAGTGAGGATGCTTGGAGAGGGAAAGGATTAAAACTGAGCTTTAAAATTGAGGGTGGAGGAAGTCAAAGGGTTTTTTGGCTGTTTTGTGGGTTTTTTTGGAGGCTCATTCTTGCAAAGGCTTAAAAATAAAAAAAAAACCCCAAGGCTTTCTTTTTTTCTGTGCTGAAACTCAGATATTATATTCATTCCCATTTAAAGCTTTGGATCTTTTAGTAAACAAGCTCCTGGAGGATTTGAAAATAAAGTGGCAAAAATGTCCATAATCCAGTCTGTCAATAGCTTTTTGAGCTGGGAAAGCAGAGCCCAAAGAGTCATACAGAAGACTTGCAGTGCAAATACTGACAGCGTGAAGAG